>NW_027511979.1:0-19073 GCF_048772815.1 Callospermophilus lateralis | reverse complement strand
GACAGTGGAAAAGCAGGTTTCATTGAAAGGGGTTGCCAAGCTTCGAAGAAATAATGAGTTTCCGAAATACCAGCAAATATTTTTTCACCCAATCTTGATGATACTTGGTGGTAATGGTCGGTACAGAAATCCCACTTGACTCACCAAATTTTGTTCTTCTAGTTTGAAGCGTTCGTTTACAGTAGCAGTTTATATTTTTAGGTTTCCCTCTGTTCTCTCCTATATAGATAGCTGAATTTGGAACTCCAAATCCAACATGGTTTGTAATAGCTCTTTGAAACTTTACAAAAAATGTAGTTCTCAGTTTTGTCTCTATGATTTGCTTCCTCTTCAAGTAGCCATAAGCAGAGACTGTGGAAAAGCACTTTCATTGAAAGGGGTTGCCAAGCTTCCAAGAAATAACGAGTTTCCGAAATACCAGCAAATATTTTTTCACCCAAACTTTATGTTACATGGTGGTAATGATTGGTACACAAATCCCACTTGACTCACCAAATTTTGTTCTTCTAGGTTGAAGCTTTCATCTAGAGTAGCAGTTTTTATATTCAGGTTTTTCTCTGTTCTCTCCTATATAGATAGATGAATTTGGAACTCTAAATCCAGCATGGTTTGTAGTAGCTCTTTGAAACTTGACAAAATAAAGGAGTTCTCAGTTTTGTCTCTATGATTTGTTTCCTCTTCAAGTAGCCCTAGGCACAGACTGTGGAAAAGCACTTTCATTGAGAGGGTTTGCCAAGCTTCTAAGAATAACGAATTTCCGAAATACCAGAAAATATTTTTTCACCCAATCTTGATGATACTTAGTGGTATGATCAGTACACAAATCCCACTTGGCTCACCAAATTTTGTTCTTCTCGGTTGAAGCGTTCGTTTACACTAGCATTATTTATTTTTAGGTTTCACTTTGTTCTCTCCTATGTAGAGAGATGAATTTGGAACTCTAAATCCAACATGGTTTGTAGTAGCTCCTTGAAACTTGACAAAATAAAGGAGTTCCCAGTATTGTGTCTATGGGTTGTTTCCTCTTCAAGTAGCCCTAGGCACAGACTGTGGAAAAGCACTTTCATTGAAAGGGGTTGCCAAGCTTCCAAGAAATAACGCATTTCCTAAATACCAGCAAATATTTTTTCACCCAATCTGGATGATAATTTGTGGTAATGATCAGTACACAAATCCCATTTGACTCAACAAATTTTGTTCCTCTAGGTTGAAGCGTTCGTTTACAGTAGCAGTTTATATTTTTAGGTTTCCCTCTGTTCTTTCCTATATAGATAGATGAATTTGGAACTCTAAATCCAACATGGTTTGTTGTATCTCTTTGAAACTTGACAACATAAAGGAGTTCTCAGTTTTGTCACTATGGTTTGTTTTCTCTTCAAGTAGCCCTACGCAGAGACTGTGGAAAAGCACTTTCACTAAAAGGGGATGCCAAGCTTCCAAGAAATTACGAGTTTCCAAAATACCAGCAAATACTTTTTCACCCAATCTTGATGATAAGTGGTGGTAATGACAAGTACACAAATCCCACTTGGCTCACCAAATTTTGTTCTTCTCGGTTGAAGCATTCGTTTACACTAGCAGTATTTATTTTTAGGTTTCACTTTGTTGTCTCCTATATAGATAGATGAATTTGGAAATCTAAATACAACATGGTTTGTAGTCGCTCTTTGATACTTGACAAAATAAAGGAGTTCTCAGTTTTGTCTCAATGGTTTGTTTCCTCTTCAAGTAGCCCTAAGCAGAGACAGTGGAAAAGAAGTTTCATTGAAAGGGGTTGCCAAGCTTCGAAGAAATAATGAGTATCCGAAATACCAGCAAATATTTTTTCACCCAATCTTGATGATACTTGGTGGTAATGATCGGTACAGAAATCCCACTTGACTCACCAAATTTTGTTCTTCTAGTTTGAAGCGTTCATTTACAGTAGCAGTTTATATTTTTAGGTTTCCCTCTGTTCTCTCCTATATAGATAGCTGAATTTGGAACTCCAAATCCAACATGGTTTGTAATAGCTCTTTGAAACTTTACAAAAAATGTAGTTCTCAGTTTTGTCTCTATGATTTGCTTCCTCTTCAAGTAGACCTAAGCAGAGACTGTGGAAAAGCACTTTCATTTAAAGGGGTTGCCAAGCTTTCAAGAAATTACGAGTTTCCGAAATACAGGCAAACATTTTTTCAACCAAACTTGATGATACATGGTGGTAATGATCGGTACACAAATCCCACTTGACTCAACAAATTTTGTTCTTCGAGGTTGAAGCGTTCGTTTATATCAGCAGTTTATATTTTTAGGTTTCCCTCTGTTCTCCTCTATATAGATAGATGAACTTAAAACTCTAAATCCAACATGCTTTGTAGTAGCTCTTTGAAACTTGAGAAATAAAGGAGTTCTCAGTTTTTTCTCTATGATTTGTTTCCTCTTCAAGTAGCCCTAAGCAGAGACTGTGGAAAAGCACTTTCATTTAAAGGGGTTGCCAAGCTTCCAAGAAATTACGAGTTTCCGAAATCCAGGCAAATATTTTTTCACCCAAACTTGATGATACGTGGTGGTAATGACAAGTACACAAATGCCACTTGGCTCACCAAATTGTCTTCTTCTAGGTTGAAGCGTTCGTTTTCAGTAGCAGTATTCATTTTTATTTTTCAATTTGTTCTCTCATATATAGATATATGAATTTGGAACTCTAAATCCAACATGCTTTGTAGTAGCTCTTTGAAACTTGAGAAAATAAAGGCGTTCTCAGTTTTGTCTCTATGGTTTGTTTCCTCTTCAAATAGCCCTAGGCACAGACTGTGGAAAAGCACTTTCATTGAAAGGGGTTGCCAAGCTTCCAAGAAATAACGAGTTTCCGAAATACCAGCAAATATTTTTTCACCCAAACTTGATGTTACATGGTGGTAATGATTGGTACACAAATCCCACTTGACTCACCAAATTTTGTTCTTCTAGGTTGAAGCTTTCATCTAGAGTAGCAGTTTTTATATTCAGGTTTTTCTCTGTTCTCTCCTATATAGATAGATAAATTTGGAACTCTAAATCCAGCATGGTTTGTAGTAGCTCTTTGAAACTTGACAAAATAAAGGAGTTCTCAGTTTTGTCTCTATGATTTGTTTCCTCTTCAAGTAGCCCTAGGCACAGACTGTGGAAAAGCACTTTCATTGAGAGGGTTTGCCAAGCTTCTAAGAATAACGAATTTCCGAAATACCAGAAAATATTTTTTCACCCAATCTTGATGATACTTAGTGGTATGATCAGTACACAAATCCCACTTGGCTCACCAAATTTTGTTCTTCTCGGTTGAAGCGTTCGTTTACACTAGCATTATTTATTTTTAGGTTTCACTTTGTTCTCTCCTATGTAGAGAGATGAATTTGGAACTCTAAATCCAACATGGTTTGTAGTAGCTCCTTGAAACTTGACAAAATAAAGGAGATCTCAGTTTGTCTCTATGGTTTGTTTCCTCTTCAAGTAGCCCTAGGTACAGATTGTGGAAAAGCATTTTCATTGAGAGGGGTTGCCAAGTTTCTAAGAAATAACAAGTTTCCGAAATAACAGCAAATAAATTTTCACCCAATCTTGATGATGCTTGGTGGTAATGATCAGTACACAAATCCCACTTTGCCACCAAATTTTGTTTTTCTAGGTTTAAGAGTTCGTCTACAGTAGCAGTTTTTATATTAAGGTTGCCCTCTGTTCTCTCCTATATAGATAGATGAATTTGGAACTCTAAATCCAACATGGTTTGTAGTAGCTCTTTGAAACTTGACAAAATAAAGGAGTTCTCAGTTTTGTCCCTATCGTTTGTTTCCTCTTCAAGTAGCCCTAGGCACAGCCTGTGGAAAAGCACTTTCATTGAAAGGGGTTGCCAAGCTTCCAAGAAATAACGAGTTTCCGAAATACCAGCAAATATTTTTTCACCCAATCTTGATGATACTTGGTGGTAATGACAAGTACGCAAATCCCACTTGGCTCACCTAATTTTGTTCTTCTAGGTTGAAGCGTTCGTTTTGAGTAGCAGTTTATATTTTTAGGTTTCCTCTGTGCTCTCCTATATAGATAGCTGAATTTGGAACTCTAAATCCAACTAGGTTTGTAGTAGCTCTTTGAAACTAGACAAAAAAAGTAGTTCTCAATTTTGTCTCTATGATTTGTTTCCTCTTCAAGTAGCCCTAAGGAGAGACTGTGGAAAAGCACTTTCATTGAAAGGAGTTGCCAAGCTTCCAAGAAATTACGAGTTTACGAAATACCAGCAAATACTTTTTCACCCAATCTTGATGATACTTGGTGGTAATGATCAGTACACCAATAACACTTGGCTCACAAAGTTGTGTTCTTCTAGGTTTAAGCGTTCGTCTACAGTAGTAGTTTTTGTATTTAGGTTTTACTCTGTTCTCCCTTATATTGATAGATGAATTTGGAACTCTAAATCCAACATGGTTCGTACTAGCTCTTTGAAACTTGACAAAATAAAGGAGTTCTCAGTATTGTCTCTACGGTTGGTTTCCGCTAAAAGTAGCCCTAGGCACAGACTGTGGAGAAGCACTTTCATTGAAAGGGGTTGCAAGCATCCAAGAAATAACGAGTTTCCGAAATACCAGCAAATATTTTTTCACCCAATCTTGATGATACTAGGTGGTAATGATGGGTACACAAATCCCACTTGACTCATCAAATTTTGTTGTTCTAGTTTGAAGCGTTCGTTTACATTAGCAGTTTATATTTTTAGGTTTCCCTCTGTTCTCTCCTATATACATAGATGAATTTGGAACTCTAAATCCAACATGGTTTGTATTAGCTTTTTGAAACTTGAAAAAATAAAGGAGTTCTCAGTTTTCTCTCTATGATTTGTTTTCTCTTCAAGTAGCCCTAAACAGAGACTGTGGAAAAGCACTTTCATTGAAAGGGTTTGCCAAGCTACCAAGAAATTACAAGTTTCTGAAATACCAGCAAATATTTTTTGACCCAATCTTGATGATACCTGGTCGTAATGACAGGTACACAAATCCCACATGGCTCAAAAATTTTGTTCTTCTAGCTAGAAGCGTTCGTTTACAGTAGCAGTTTTTATTTTTAGGTATCCCTTTGTTCTCTCCTATATAGATAGATGAATTTAAAATTCTAAATCCAACATCGTTTGTAGTAGCTCTTTGAAACTTGACAAAATAAAGGAGTTCTCAGTTTTGTCTCTATGCTTTGTTTCCTCTTCAAGTAGCCCTAAGCAGAGACTGTGGAAAAGCACTTTCATTGAAAGGCTCTCCCAAGCTCCCAATAAATTACGGGTTTGAGAAATACCAGCAAATATTTTTTCACCCAATCTTGATGATACTTGGTGGTAATGACAAGTACACAAATCCCACATGGCTCACCAAATTTTGCTCTTCTAGGTTGAAGCGGTCGTTTACAGTAGCAGTGTTTATTTTTAGGTTTCCCTCTGTTCTCTCCTATATAGATAGATGAATTTGGAACTCTAAATCCAACATGGTTTGTAGTAGCTCTTTTAAACTTGACAAAATAAAAAAGTTCTCAGTTTTTTCTCTATGGTTTGTTTCCTCTTCAAATGGCCCTAGGCACATACTGGGGAAATGCACATTCATTGAGAGGGCTTGCCAAGCTTCTAAGAAATAACGATTTTCCGAAATACCAGCAAATATTTTTTCACCCAATCTGGATGATACGTGGTGGTAATGATCAGTACACAAATGCCACTTGGCTCACCAAATTGTGCTCTTCTAGTTTGAAGGGTTCGTTTACAGTAGCAGTTTTTATTTTTAGGTTTCACTCTGTTCTCTCCCAAATAGATAGATGAATTTGGAACTCTAAATCCAACATGGTTTGTAGTAGCTCTTTGAAACTTGACAAAATAAAGGAGTTCTCAGTTTTGTCTCTATGATTTGTTTCCTCTTCAAGTAGCCCTAGGCACAGACTGTGGAAAAGCACTTTCATTGAGAGGGTTTGCCAAGCTTCTAAGAAATAACGAATTTCCGAAATACCAGAAAATATTTTTTCACCCAATCTTGATGATACTTAGTGGTATGATCAGTACACAAATCCCACTTGGCTCACCAAATTTTGTTCTTCTCGGTTGAAGCGTTCGTTTAAACTAGCAGTATTTATTTTTAGGTTTCACTTTGTTCTCTCCTATGTAGAGAGATGAATTTGGAACTCTAAATCCAACATGGTTTGTAGTAGCTCTTTGAAACTTGACAAAATAAAGGAGTTCTCAGTATTGTCTCTATGGTTTGTTTCCTCTTCAAGTAGCTGTACGCACAGACTGTGGAAAAGCACTTTCATTGAAAGGGGTTGCTAAGCTTCCAAGAAATAACGCGTTTCCTAAATACCAGCAAATATTTTTTCACCCAATCTGGATGATACTTTGTGGTAATGATCGTTACACAAATCCCACTTGACTCACCAAATTTTGTTCTTCTAGGTTGAAGTGTTCGTTTACAGTAGCAGTTTATATTTTTAGGTTTCCCTCTGTTCTTTCCTATATAGATAGATGAATTTGGAACTCTAAATCCAACATGGTTTGTTGTATCTTTTTGAAACTTGACAACATAAAGGAGTTCTCAGTTTTGTCACTATGGTTTGTTTCCTCTTCAAGTAGCCCTAAGCAGAGACTGTTTAAAAGCACTTTCCCTGAAAGGGGATGCCAAGCTTCACGAAATTACGAGTTTCCAAAATACCAGCAAATACTTTTTCACCCAATCTTGATGATAAGTGGTGGTAATGACAAGTACACAAATCCCACTTGGCTCACCAAATTTTGTTCTTCTCGGTTGAAGCGTTCGTTTGCAATAGCAGTATTGATTTTTAGGTTTCACTTTGTTCTCTCCTATATAGATAGATGAATTTGGAAATCTAAATACAACATGGTTTGTAGTCGCTCTTTGATACTTGACAAAATAAAGGAGTTCTCAGTTTTGTCTCAATGGTGTCTTTCCTCTTCAAGTAGCCCTAAGCAGAGACAGTGGAAAAGCAGTTTCATTGAAAGGGGTTGCCAAGCTTCGAAGAAATAATGAGTTTCCGAAATACCAGCAAATATTTTTTCACCCAATCTTGATGATACTTGGTGGTAATGGTCGGTACAGAAATCCCACTTGACTCACCAAATTTTGTTCTTCTAGTTTGAAGCGTTCGTTTATAGTAGCAGTTTATATTTTTAGGTTTCCCTCTGTTCTCTCCTATATAGATAGCTGAATTTGGAACTCCAAATCCAACATGGTTTGTAATAGCTCTTTGAAACTTTACAAAAAATGTAGTTCTCAGTTTTGTCTCTATGATTTGCTTCCTCTTCAAGTAGCCATAAGCAGAGACTGTGGAAAAGCACTTTCATTGAAAGGGGTTGCCAAGCTTCCAAGAAATAACGAGTTTCCGAAATACCAGCAAATATTTTTTCACCCAAACTTTATGTTACATGGTGGTAATGATTGGTACACAAATCCCACTTGACTCACCAAATTTTGTTCTTCTAGGTTGAAGCTTTCGTCTACAGTAGCAGTTTTTATATTCAGGTTTTTCTCTGTTCTCTCCTATATAGATAGATGAATTTGGAACTCTAAATCCAGCATGGTTTGTAGTAGCTCTTTGAAACTTGACAAAATAAAGGAGTTCTCAGTTTTGTCTCTATGATTTGTTTCCTCTTCAAGTAGGCCTAGGCACAGACTGTGGAAAAGCACTTTCATTGAGAGGGTTTGCCAAGCTTCTAAGAAATAACGAATTTCCGAAATACCAGAAAATATTTTTTCACCCAATCTTGATGATACTTAGTGGTATGATCAGTACACAAATCCCACTTGGCTCACCAAATTTTGTTCTTCTCGGTTGAAGCGTTCGTTTAAACTAGCAGTATTTATTTTTAGGTTTCACTTTGTTCTCTCCTATGTAGAGAGATGAATTTGGAACTCTAAATCCAACATGGTTTGTAGTAGCTCTTTGAAACTTGACAAAATAAAGGAGTTCTCAGTATTTTCTCTATGGTTTGTTTCCTCTTCAAGTAGCCCTAGGCACAGACTGTGGAAAAGCACTTTCATTGAAAGGGGTTGCCAAGCTTCCAAGAAATAACGCGTTTCCTAAATACCAGCAAATATTTTTTCACAGAATCTGCATGATACTTTGTGGTAATGATCGGTACACAAATCCCACTTGACTCACCAAATTTTGTTTTTCTAGGTTAAAGTGTTCGTTTACAGTAGCAGTTTATATTTTTAGGTTTCCCTCTGTTCTTTCCTATATAGATAGATGAATTTGGAACTCTAAATCCAACATGGTTTGTTGTATCTCTTTGAAACTTGACAACATAAAGGAGTTCTCAGTTCTGTCACTATGGTTTGTTTCCTCTTCAAGTAGCCCTAAGCAGAGACTGTGGAAAAGCACTTTCCCTGAAAGGGGATGCCAAGCTCAAGAAATTACGAGTTTCCAAAATACCAGCAAATACTTTTTCACCCAATCTTGATGATAAGTGGTGGTAATGACAAGTACACAAATCCCACTTGGCTCACCAAATTTTGTTCTTCTCGGTTGAAGCGTTCGTTTGCAATAGCAGTATTGATTTTTGGTTTCACTTTGTTCTATCCTATATAGATAGATGAATTTGGAAATCTAAATACAACATGGTTTGTAGTCGCTCTTTGATACTTGACAAAATAAAGGAGTTCTCAGTTTTGTCTCAATGGTTTGTTTCCTCTTCAAGTAGCCCTAAGCAGAGACAGTGGAAATGCAGTTTCATTGAAAGGGTTTGCCAAGCTTCGAAGAAATAATGAGTTTCCGAAATACCAGCAAATATTTTTTCACCCAATCTTGATGATATTTGGTGGTAATGATCGGTACAGAAATCCCACTTGACTCACCAAATTTTGTTCTTCTAGTTTGAAGCGTTCGTTAACAGTAGCAGTTTATATTTTTAGGTTTCCCTCTGTTCTCTCCTATATAGATAGCTGAATTTGGAACTCCAAATCCAACATGGTTTGTAGTAGGTCTTTGAAACTTGACAAAATAAAAGAGTTCTCAGTTTTGTCTCTATGGTTTGTTTCCTCTTCAAAAAGCCTTGGTACAGACTCGGGAAAAGCACATTCATTGAGAGGGGTTGAAAAGCTTCTAAGAATTAACGAGTTTCTGAAATACCATTAAATATTTTTTCACGCAATCTTGATGATACGTTTTGGTAATGATCAGTACACAATCCCACTTGGCTCACCAAATAGTGTTCTTCTAGGTTGAAGCGTTCGTTTACAGTAGCAGTTTATATTTTTAGGTGTCCCTCTGTTCTCTCTTATATAGATAGATGAATTTGGAACTCTAAATCCAACATCGTTTGTAGTAGCTCTTTGAAACTTGACAAAATAATGGAGTTCTCAGTTTTGTCTCTATGATTTGTTTCCTCTTCCAGTAGCCCTAAGCAGAGACTGTGGAAAAGCACTTTCATTGAAAGGCTCTCCCAAGCTCCCAATAAATTACGGGTTTGAGAAATACCAGCAAATATTTTTTCACCCAATCTTGATGATACTTGGTGGTAATGACAAGTACACAAATCTTACATGGCTCAGCAAATTTTGCTCTTCTAGGTTGAAGCGGTCGTTTACAGTAGCAGTGTTTATTTTTAGGTTTCGATCTCTTCTCTCCTATATAGATAGATGAATTTGGAACTCTAAATCCAACATGGTTTGTAGTAGCTCTTTTAAACTTGACAAAATAAAAAAGTTCTCAGTTTTTTCTCTATGGTTTGTTTCCACTTCAAAGGGCCCTAGGCACATACTGGGGAAATGCACATTCATTGAGAGGGGTTGCCAAGCTTCTAAGAAATAACGAGTTTCCGAAATACCAGCAAATATTTTTTCACCCAATCTGGATGATACGTGGTGGTAATGATCAGTACACAAATGCCACTTGGCTCACCAAATTGTGCTCTTCTAGGTTGAAGCGTTCGTTTACAGTAGCAGTTTTTTTTTTAGGTTTCACTCTGTTCTCTCCCATATAGATAGATGAATTTGGAACTCTAAATCCAACATGGTTTGTAGTAGCTCTTTGAAACTTGACAAAATAAAGGAGTTCTCAGTTTTGTCTCTATGATTTGTTTCCTCTTCAAGTAGCCCTAAGCAGAGACTGTGGAAAAGCACTTTCATTGAAAGGGGTTGCCAAGCTTCCAAGAAATTACGAGTTCCGAAATACCAGCAAATATTTTTCACCCAATCTTGATGATACTTGATTGTAATGACAAGTACACAAATTCCAATTGGCTCACCAAATTTTGTTCTTCTAGGTTGAAGCGTTCGTTTACAGTATCAGTTTATATTTGTAGGTTTCCCTCTGTTCTCTCATATAGATAGATGAATTTGGAACTCTAAATCCAACATGGTTTGTAGTAGCTCTTTGAAACTTGACAAAATAGAAAAGTTCTCACTTTTGTCTCTATTGTTTGTTTCCTCTTCAAATAGCCCTAGGCACAGACTGGGAAAAGCACATTCATTGAGTGGGGTTGCCAAGCTTCTAAGAAATAACGAGTTTCCGAAATACCAGCAAATATTTTTTCACCCAATCTTGATGATACGTGGTGGTAATGATCAGTACACAAATCCCACTTGGCTCACCAAATTGTGTTCTTCTAGGTTGAAGCGTTCGTTTACAGTAGCAGTTTTTAATTTTTGGTTTCACTGTGATCTTTTTTATATAGATATATGAATTTGGAACTCTAAATCCAACATGGATTATAGTAGCTCTTTGAAACTTGACAAAATGAAGAAGTTCTCAGTTTTGTCTGTATGTTTTGTTTCCTCTTCAAGTCGCCCTAGTCATAGACTGTGGAAAAGCACTTTCATTGAGAGGGGTTTCCAGGCTTCTAAGAAATAACGAGTTTCCGAAATACCAGCAAATATTTTTTTCACGCAATCTTGATGTTACGTGGTGGTAATGATCAGTACAAAAATCCCACTTGGCTCACCAAATTGTTTCTTCTAGGTTGAAGCGTTCGTTTACTGTAGCAGTTTTTATTTTTAGGTTTCACTCTGTTCTCTCCTATATAGATAGATGAATTTGGAACTCTAAATCCAACATGGTTTCTAGTAGCTCTTTGAAACTTGACAAAATAAAGGAGTTCTCAGTTTTGTCTCTATGGATTGTTTCATCTTCAAGTAGCTCTAGGCCCAATCTGTTTAAAAGCACTTTCATTGAAAGGGGTTGCCAACTTCTAAGAAATAACGAGTTTCCGAAATACCAGCAAATATTTTTTCACCCAGTCTTGATGATACTTGGTGGTAATCATCGGTACACAAATCCCACTTGACTCACCAAATTTTGTTTTTCTAGGTTGAAGCGTTAGTTTACAGTAGCAGTTTATATTTTTCGGTATCCCTCTGTTCTCTCCTATTTATATAGATGAATTTGGAACTCTAAATCCAACATGGTTTGTAGTAGCTCTTTGAAACTTGACAAATAAAGGAGTTCTCAGTTTTGTCTCTATGATTTGTTTCCTCCTCAAGTATCCCTAAGCAGAGACTGTGGAAAAGCACTTTCATTGAAAGGGGTTGCAAAGCTTCCAAGAAATTAGGAGTATCCGAAATACCAGCAAACAGTTTTTCACCCAATCTTGATGATACTTGGTGTTAATGACAACTACACAAATCCCACTTGGCCCACCAAATTGTCTTCTTCTAGGTTGAAGTGTACGTTTACAGTAGCAGTTTTTATTTTTAGGTTTCACTTTGTTCTCTCCTATATAGATAGATGAATTTGGAACTCTAAATCCAACAAGGTTTGTAGTAGCTCTTTGAAACTTCACAAAAAAAGTAGTGCTCAGTTTTGTCTCTATGATTTGTTTCCTCTTCAAGTAGCCCAGGCAGCGACTGTGGAAAAGCATTTCCATTGAAAGGGGTTGCCAATCTTCCAAAAAATTACGGGTTTTCGAAATACCAGCAAATATTTTTTCACCCAATCTTGATGATACTTGGTGGTAATGACAAGTACACAAATCCCACTTGGCTCACCAAATTTTTTCTTCTATGTTGAATCGTTCGTTTACAGTAGCAGTTTTTATTTTTAGGTTTCACTCTGTTCTCTCCTATATAGATAGATGAATTTGGAACTCTAAATCCAACATGGTTAGTAGTAGCTCTTTGAAACTTGACAAAATAAAGGAGTTCTCAGTTTTGTCTCTATGATTTGTTTTCTCTTCAAGTAGCCCAGGCAGAGACTGTGGAAAAGCACTTCCATTGAAAGGGGTTGCCAATCTTCCAAGAAATTACGGGTTTCCGAAATACCAGAAAATATTTTTTTCCCCAAATATGATGATACTTGGTGGTAATGACAAGTACACAAATCCCACTTGGCTCACCAAATTTTGTTCTTCTAGGTGGAAGCGTTCGTTTACAGTAGCAGTTTTTATTTTTACTTTTCACTCTGTTCTCTCCTATATAGATAGATGAATTTGGAACTCTAAATCCAACATGGTTTGTAGTAGCTCTTTTTAAACTTGACAAAATAAAAAAGTTCTCAGTTTTTTCTTAATGGTTTGTTTCCTCTTCAAATGGCCCTAGGCACAGACTGGGGAAAAGCACATTCATTGAGAGGGTTTGCAAAACTCCCAAGAAATTACGAGTTTCCGAAATACCAGCATACATTTTTTCAAACAATCTTGATGATACTTGGTGGTAATGACAAGTACACAAATACCACTTGGCTCACCAAATTGTGTTTTTCTAGGTTGAAGCGTTCGTTTACAGTAGCAGTTTTTATATTTAGGTTTCCCTCTGTTCTCTCCTATATAGATAGATGAATTTGGAACTCTAAATCCAACATGGTTTGTAGTAGCTCTTTGAAACTTGACAAAATAAAGGAGTACTCAGTTTTGTCTCTATGATTTGTTTCCTCTTCAAGTAGCCATATTCATAGACTGTGGAAAAGCACTTTCATTGAGAGGGGTTGCCAGGCTTCTAAGAAATAACGAGTTTCCGAAATACCAGCAAATATTTTTTCACCCAATCTTGATGATACTTGGTGGTAATGATCGGTACACAAATCCCACTTGACTCACCAAATTTTGTTCTTCTAGATTGAAGCGTTCGTTTACAGTAGCAGTTTATATTTTTAGGTTTCCCTCTGTTCTCTCCTATATAGATAGATGAATTTGGAACTCTAAATCCAACATGGTTTGTAGTAGCCTCTTTGAAACTTGACAAACTAAAGGAGTTCTCAGTTTTGTCTCTATGGATTGTTTCCTCTTCAAGTAGCCCTAGGCACAGACTGTGGAAAAGCACTTTCATTGAGAGGGGTTGCCAAGCTTCTAAGAAATAACGAGTTTTAGAAATACCAGCAAATATTTTTCACCCAATCTTGACGATACGGGGTGGTAATGATCAGTACACAAATCCCACGTGGCTCACCAAATTGTGTTCTAGGTTGAAGCGTTTGTTTACAGTAGCAGTTTTCATTTTTAGGTTTCACTCTGTTCTTTTTTATATAGATAAATGAATTTGGAACTCTAAATCCAACATGGATTGTAGTAGCTCTTTGAAACTTGACAAAATGAAGAAGTTCTCAGTTTTGTCTCTATGTTTTGTTTTCTCTTCAAGTAGCCCTAGTCATAGACTGTGGAAAAGCACGTTGATTGACAGGGGTTGCCAGGCTTCTAAGAAATAACGATTTTCCGAAATACCAGCAAATATTTTTTCACCCAATCTTCATGATACTTGGTGTTAATGACAAGTACACAAATCCCACTTGGCTCACCAAATTTTCTTCTTCTAGGTCGAAGCGTTCGTTTACAGTAGCAGTTTATATTTTTAGGTTTCCTCTGTTCTCTCCTATACAGATAGATGAATTTGGAACTCTAAATCCAACATTTTTTGTAGTAGCTCTTTCAAACTTGACAAAATAGAAAAGTTCTCTGTTTTGTCTCTATTGTTTTGTTTCCTCTTCAAATAGCCCTAGGCACAGACTGGGGAAAAGCACATTCATTGAGAGGGGTTGCCAAGCTTCTAAGAAATAACGAGTTTCCGAAATACCAGCAAATATTTTTTCACCCAATCTTGATGATACGTGGTGGTAATGATCAGTACACAAATCCCACTTGGCTCACCAAATTGTGTTCTTCTAGTTGAAGCGTTCTTTTACAGTAGCAGTTTTTATTTTTAGGTTTCACTCTGATCTTTTTTATATAGATATATGAATTTGGACCCTAAATCCAACATGGATTGTAGTAGCTCTTTGAAACTTGACAAAATGAAGAAGTTCTCAGTTTTGTATCTATGTTTTGTTTCCTCTTCAAGTAGCCCTAGTCAAAGACTGTGGAAAAGCACTTTCATTGAGAGGGGTTGCCAGGCTTCTAAGAAATAACGAGTTTTCGCAATACCAGCAAATATTTTTTCACCCAATCTTGATGATACTAGGTGGTAATGACAAGTACACAAATCCCACTTGGCTCACCAAATTTTGTTCTTCTAGGTTGAAGCGTTCGTTTACAGTAGCAGTTTATATTTTAGGTTTCCCTCGGTTCTCTCCTATATAGATAGATGAATTTGGAACTCTAAATCCAACATGGTTTTTAGTAGCTCTTTGAAACTTGACAATATAAAGGAGTTCTCAGTTTTGTCTCTATGACTTGTTTCCTCTTCAAGTAGCCCTAAGCAGAGACTGTGGAAAAGCACTTTCATTGAAAGGGTTTTGCCAATCAAAAAAAATTACGGGTTTCTGAAATACCAGCAAATATTTTTTCACCCAATCTTGATGATACTTGGTGGTAATTACAAGTACACAAATCCCAATTGGCTCACCAAATTTTGCTCTTCTAGGTTGAAGCGTTCGTTTACAAGAGCAGTTTTTATTTTTAGTTTTCCCTCTGTTCTCTCCTATATAGATATATGAATTTGGAACTCTAAACCCAACATTGTTTGTAGTAGCTCTTTGAAACTTGACAAAATAAAAATGTTCTCAGTTTTGTCTCTATGGTTTGTTTCCTCTTCAAATAGCCCTAGGCACAGACTGGGCACAAGCACATTCATTGAGAGGGGTTGCCAAGCTTCTAAGAAACAACGAGTTTCTGAAATACCAGCAAATATTTTTTTCACGCAATCTTGATGATACGTGGTGGTAATGATCAGTACAAAAATCCCACTTGGCTCACCAAATTGTGTTCTTCTAGGTTGAAGCGTTCGTTTACAGTAGCAGTTTTTATTTTTAGTTTTCACTCTGTTCTCTCCTATATTGATAGATGAATTTGGAACTCTAAATCCAACATGGTTTGTAGTAGCTCTTTGAAACTTGACAAAATAAAAGAGTTCTCAGTTTTGTCTCTATGGATTGTTTCCTCTTCAAGTAGCCCTAAGCACAATCTGTGGAAAAGCACTTTCATTCAGAGGGGTTGCCAAGCTTATAAGAAACAACGAGTTTCTGAAATACCAGCAAATATTTTTTTCACGCAATCTTGATGATACGTGGTGGTAATGATCAGTACAAAAATCCTACTTGGCTCACCAAATTGTGTTCTTCTAGGTTGAAGCGTTAGTTTACAGTAGTAGTTTATATTTTTCGGTATCCCTCTGTTCTCTCCTATATAGATAGATGAATTTGGAACTCTAAATCCAACATGGTTTGTAGTAGCTCTTTGAAACTTGACAAAATAAAGGAGTTCTCAGTTTTGTCTCTATGATTTGTTTCCTCCTCAAGTATCCCTAAGCAGAGACTGTGGAAAATCACTTTCATTGAAAGGGGTTGCCAAGCTTCCAAGAAATTAAGAGTTTCCGAAATACCAGCAAACAGTTTTTCACACAATCTTGATGATACTTGGTGTTAATGACAAGTACACAAATCCCACTTGGCTCACCAAATTGTGTTCTTCTAGGTTGAAGTGTACGTTTACAATAGCAGTTTTTATTTTTAGGTTTCACTTTGTTCTCTCCTATATAGATAGATGAATTTGGAACTCTAAATCCAACATGGTTAGTAGTAGCTCTTTGAAACTTGACAAAATAAAGGAGTTCTCAGTTTTGTCTCTATGATTTGTTTTCTCTTCAAGTAGCCCAGGCAGAGACTGTGGAAAAGCACTTCCATTGAAAGGGGTTGCCAAGCTTCCAAGAAATTACGGGTTTCCGAAATACCAGAAAATATTTTTTCCCCCAATCTTGATGATACTTGGTGGTAATGACAAGTACACAAATCCCACTTGGCTCACCAAATTTTGTTCTTCTAGGTTGAAGCGTTCGTTTACAGTAGCGGTTTATATTTTTAGGTTTCCCTCTGTTCTCTCCTATATAGATAGATGAATTTGAAACTCTAAATCCAACATGGTTTGTAGTAGCTCTTTGAAACTTGACAAAATAAAGGAGTACTCAGTTTTGTCTCTATGATTTGTTTCCTCTTCAAGTAGCCATATTCATAGACTGTGGAAAATCACTTTCATTGAGAAGGGTTGCCAGGCTTCTAAGAAATAACGAGTTTCCGAAATACCAGCAAATATTTTTTCACCCAATCTTGATGATAGTTGGTGGTAATGATCGGTACACAAATCCCACTTGACTCACCAAATTTTGTTCTTCTAGATTGAAGCGTTCGTTTACAGTAGCAGTTTATATTTTTAGGTTTCCCTCTGTTCTCTCCTATATAGATAGATGAATTTGGAACTCTAAATCCAACATGGTTTGTAGTAGCCTCTTTGAAACTTGACAAACTAAAGGAGTTCTCAGTTTTGTCTCTATGGATTGTTTCCTCTTCAAGTAGCCCTAGGCACAGACTGTGGAAAAGCACTTTCATTGAGAGGGGTTGCCAAGCTTCTAAGAAACAACGAGTTTCTGAAATACCAGCAAATATTTTTTTCACGCAATCTTGATGATACGTGGTGGTAATGATCAGTACAAAAATCCCACTTGGCTCACCAAATTGTGTTCTTCTAGGTTGAAGCGTTCGTTTACAGTAGCAGTTTTTATTTTTAGGTTTCACTCTGTTCTCTCCTATATTGATAGATGAATTTGGAACTCTAAATCCAACATGGTTTGTAGTAGCTCTTTGAAACTTGACAAAATAAAAGAGTTCTCAGTTTTGTCTCTATGGATTGATTCCTCTTCAAGTAGCCCTAAGCACAATCTGTGGAAAAGCACTTTCATTCAGAGGGGTTGCCAAGCTTATAAGAAACAACGAGTTTCTGAAATACCAGCAAATATTTTTTTCACGCAATCTTGATGATACGTGGTGGTAATGATCAGTACAAAAATCCTACTTGGCTCACCAAATTGTGTTCTTCTAGGTTGAAGCGTTAGTTTACAGTAGTAGTTTATATTTTTCGGTATCCCTCTGTTCTCTCCTATATAGATAGATGAATTTGGAACTCTAAATCCAACATGGTTTGTAGTAGCTCTTTGAAACTTGACAAAATAAAGGAGTTCTCAGTTTTGTCTCTATGATTTGTTTCCTCCTCAAGTATCCCTAAGCAGAGACTGTGGAAAATCACTTTCATTGAAAGGGGTTGCCAAGCTTCCAAGAAATTAAGAGTTTCCGAAATACCAGCAAACAGTTTTTCACACAATCTTGATGATACTTGGTGTTAATGACAAGTACACAAATCCCACTTGGCTCACCAAATTGTGTTCTTCTAGGTTGAAGTGTACGTTTAAAATAGCAGTTTTTAATTTTAGGTTTCACTTTGTTCTCTCCTATATAGATAGATGAATTTGGAACTCTAAATCCAACATGGTTAGTAGTAGCTCTTTGAAACTTGACAAAATAAAGGAGTTCTCAGTTTTGTCTCTATGATTTGTTTTCTCTTCAAGTAGCCCAGGCAGAGACTGTGGAAAAGCACTTCCATTGAAAGGGGTTGCCAAGCTTCCAAGAAATTACGGGTTTCCGAAATACCAGAAAATATTTTTTCCCCCAATCTTGATGATACTTGGTGGTAATGACAAGTACACAAATCCCACTTGGCTCACCAAATTTTGTTCTTCTAGGTTGAAGCGTTCGTTTACAGTAGCGGTTTATATTTTTAGGTTTCCCTCTGTTCTCTCCTATATAGATAGATGAATTTGAAACTCTAAATCCAACATGGTTTGTAGTAGCTCTTTGAAACTTGACAAAATAAAGGAGTACTCAGTTTTGTCTCTATGATTTGTTTCCTCTTCAAGTAGCCATATTCATAGACTGTGGAAAAGCACTTTCATTGAGAGGGGTTGCCAGGCTTCTAAGAAATAACGAGTTTCCGAAATACCAGCAAATATTTTTTCACCCAATCTTGATGATACTTGGTGGTAATGATCGGTACACAAATCCCACTTGACTCACCAAATTTTGTTCTTCTAGATTGAAGCGTTCGTTTACAGTAGCAGTTTATATTTTTAGGTTTCCCTCTGTTCTCTCCTATATAGATAGATGAATTTGGAACTCTAAATCCAACATGGTTTGTAGTAGCCTCTTTGAAACTTGACAAACTAAAGGAGTTCTCAGTTTTGTCTCTATGGATTGTTTCCTCTTCAAGTAGCCCTAGGCACAGACTGTGGAAAAGCACTTTCATTGAGAGGGGTTGCCAAGCTTCTAAGAAACAACGAGTTTCTGAAATACCAGCAAATATTTTTTTCACGCAATCTTGATGATACGTGGTCGTAATGATCAGTACAAAAATCCCACTTGGCTCACCAAATTGTGTTCTTCTAGGTTGAAGCGTTCGTTTACAGTAGCAGTTTTTATTTTTAGGTTTCACTCTGTTCTCTCCTATATTGATAGATGAATTTGGAACTCTAAATCCAACATGGTTTGTAGTAGCTCTTTGAAACTTGACAAAATAAAAGAGTTCTCAGTTTTGTCTCTATGGATTGTTTCCTCTTCAAGTAGCCCTAAGCACAATCTGTGGAAAAGCACTTTCATTCAGAGGGGTTGCCAAGCTTATAAGAAACAACGAGTTTCTGAAATACCAGCAAATATTTTTTTCACGCAATCTTGATGATACGTGGTGGTAATGATCAGTACACAAATCCTACTTGGCTCACCAAATTGTATTCTTCTAGGTTGAAGCGTTAGTTTACAGTAGTAGTTTATATTTTTCGGTATCCCTCTGTTCTCTCCCTATATAGATAGATGAATTTGGAACTCTAAATCCAACATGG
>NW_027511978.1:0-19077 GCF_048772815.1 Callospermophilus lateralis | reverse complement strand
AGCTCCTTGAAAGTTGACAAAATAAATTAGTTCTACGTTCTGTGTTTGTGGTATTGTTTCCTTCCTTAGAAATAGCCACAAGCAAGACTGCGTAGAAACCAGATTCATTGCAAAGGTGTTCCAAGCTTCCAAAATACTACTGGTTTTCTGAATACTCGGCAAATTTTTTTTCATCCGACTTTGATGATCTCTGTGGTAATGATCAGTTCACTAAGTCCACTTGCTGCCCAATTTTCACTCTTCTAGGATGAAGCATTCGTTACCAGTAACAGTTTGAATTTTTAGGTTTTACTCTATTTCCTCTATAGAGATAGATGTGTTTTTTAAGTCTCAATCAAAACACGGTTTGTATGCTAGCTCCTTGAAACTTGACAAAATAAAGTAGTTCTAAGTTCTGTCTTTGTGGTTTGTTTCCTCTTGAAATAGCCACAAGCAAAGACTGCGTAAAACACCTTCATTGGAAAGGTGTGCCAAGCTTCCAAAAAACTACTGTTTTTCTGAATATTCGGCAAATTTTTTTTCATCCGACCTTGATGATCTCTGTGGTAATGATCACTTCACTAAGTCCACTTAGCTGCCCAATATTCACTCTTCTCTATGAAGCGTTCATTAGCAGAAACAGTTTGAGTTTTTAGGTTTCACTCTATTTCCTCCTATATAGATAGATGTGTTTGGAAGTCTAAATCAAACACGGTTTGTGCTAGCTCCTTGAAACTTGACAAAATAAAGTTGTACTAAGTTCTGTCTTTGTGGTTTGTTTCCTCTTGAAATAGCCACAAGCAAAGACTGCGTAAAACACATTCATTGGAAAGGTCTTCCAAGCTTCCAAAATACTACTGGTTTTCTGAATACTCGGCAAATTTCATTTCTCCGACCTTGATGATCTTGTGGTAATGATCAGTTCACTAAGTCCACTTAGCTGCCCAATTTTCACACTTCTAAGATGAAGCGTTCGTTACCAGTAACAGTTTGAATTTTTAGGTTTCACTCTATTTCCTCCTATACAGATAGATGTGTTTTTTAAGTCTAAATCAAACACGGTTTCTGCTAGCTCCTTGAAACTTGACAAAATAAAGTAGTTCTAAGTTCTGTCTTTGTGGTTTGTTTCCTCTTGAAATAGCCACAAGCAAAGACTGGGTAAAACACCTTCATTGGAAAGGTGTGCCAAGCTTCCAAAATACTACTGGTCTTCTGATACTCGGCAAATTTTTTTTTATCCGACCTGGATGATCTCTGTATAATGATCAGTTCACTAAGTCCACTTAGCTGCCCAATTTTCACTCTTCTAGGATGAAGCGTTCGTTACCAGTAACAGTTTGAATTTTTAGGTTTCACTCTATTTCCTCCTATACAGATAGATGTGTTTTTTAAGTCTAAATCAAACACGGTTTGTGCTAGCTCCTTGAAACTTGACAAAATAAAGTAGTTCTAAGTTCTCTCTTTGTGGTTTTTTTCCTCTTGAAATAGCCACAAGGAAAGACTCGGTAAAACACCTTCATTTGAAAGGTGTGCCAAGCTTCCAAAAAACTACTGGTTTTCTGAATACTCGGCAAATTTTTTTTCATCCGACCTTGATGATCCCTGTGGTAATGATCAGTTCACTAAGTCCACTTAGCTGCCCAATTTTCACTCTTCTAGGATGAAGCGTTCGTTACCAGTAACTGTTTGAATTTTTAGGTATCACTCTATTTCCTCCTATACAGATAGATGTGTTTTTTAAGTCTAAATCAAACACGGATTGTGCTAGCTCCTTGAAACTTGACAAAATAAAGTAGTTCTAAGTTCTGTCTTTGTGGTTTGTTTCCTCTTGAAATAGCCACAAGCAAAGACAGGGTAAAACACCTTCATTGGAAAGGTGTGCCAAGCTTCCAAAATACTACTGGTCTTCTGATACTCGGCAAATTTTTTTTCATCCGACCTGGATGATCTCTGTATAATGATCAGTTCACTAAGTCCACTTAGCTGCCCAATTTTCACTCTTCTAGGATGAAGCGTTCGTTACCAGTAACAGTTTGAATTTTTAGGTTTCACTCTATTTCCTCCTATACAGATAGATGTGTTTTTTAAGTCTAAATCAAACACGGTTTGTGCTAGCTCCTTGAAACTTGACAAAATAAAGTAGTTCTATGTTCTGTCTTTGTGGTTTGTTTTTTCTTGAAATAGCCACAAGCAAAGACTGCGTAAAACACATTCATTGGAAAGGTGTTCCAAGCTTCCAACATACTACTTGTTTTCTGAATACTCGGCAAATTTTATTTCATCCGACCTTGATGATCTCTGTGGTAATGATCAGTTCACTAAGTCCACTTAGCTGCCCAATTTTCACTCTTCTAGGATGAAGCGTTTGTTACCAGTAACAGTTTGAATTTTTAGGTTTCACTCTATTTCCTCCTATACAGATAGATGTGTTTTTTAAGTCTAAATCAAACACGGTTTGTGATAGCTCCCTGAAACTGATCAGTTCACTAAGTCCACTTAGCTGCCCAATTTTCACTCTTCTAGGATGAAGCGTTCGTTACCAGTAACAGTTTGAATTTTTAGGTTTCACTCTATTTCCTCCTATACAGATAGATGTGTTTTTTAAGTCTAAATCAAACACGGTTTGTGCTAGCTCCTTGAAAGTTGACAAAATAAATTAGTTCTACGTTCTGTGTTTGTGGTTTGTTTCCTCTTGAAATAGCCACAAGCAAAGACTGCGTAAAACAGATTCATTGGAAAGGTGTTCCAAGCTTCCAAAATACTACTGGTTTTCTGAATACTCGGCAAATTTTTTTTCATCCGACTTTGATGATCTCTGTGGTAATGATCAGTTCACTAAGTCCACTTAGCTGCCCAATTTTCACTCTTCTAGGATGAAGCATTCGTTACCAGTAACAGTTTGAATTTTTAGGTTTCACTCTATTTCCTCCTATGCAGATAGATGTGTTTTTTAAGTCTAAATCAAACACGGTTTGTGCTAGCTCCTTGAAAGTTGACAAAATAAATTAGTTCTAAGTTCTGTCTTTGTGGTTTGTTTCCTCTTGAAATAGCCACAAGAAAGACTGCGTAAAACACATTCATTGGAAAGGTCTTCCAAGCTTCCAAAATACTACTTGTTTTCTGAATACTCGGCAAATTTTATTTCATCCGACCTTGATGATCTCTGTGGTAATGATCAGTTCACTAAGTCCACTTAGCTGCCCAATTTTCACACTTCTAAGATGAAGCGTTCGTTACCAGTAACAGTTTGAATTTTTAGGTTTCACTCTATTTCCTCCTATACAGATAGATGTGTTTTTTAAGTCTAAATCAAACACGGTTTCTGCTAGCTCCTTGAAACTTGACAAAATAAAGTAGTTCTAAGTTCTGTCTTTGTGGTTTGTTTCCTCTTGAAATAGCCACAAGCAAAGACTGGGTAAAACACCTTCATTGGAAAGGTGTGCCAAGCTTCCAAAATACTACTGGTCTTCTGATACTCGGCAAATTTTTTTTTATCCGACCTGGATGATCTCTGTATAATGATCAGTTCACTAAGTCCACTTAGCTGCCCAATTTTCACTCTTCTAGGATGAAGCGTTCGTTACCAGTAACAGTTTGAATTTTTAGGTTTCACTCTATTTCCTCCTATACAGATAGATGTGTTTTTTAAGTCTAAATCAAACATGGTTTGTGCTAGCTCCTTGAAACTTGACAAAATAAAGTAGTTCTAAGTTCTGTCTTTGTGGTTTGTTTCCTCTTGAAATAGCCACAAGGAAAGACTCGGTAAAACACCTTCATTTGAAAGGTGTGCCAAGCTTCCAAAAAACTACTGGTTTTCTGAATACTCGGCGAATTTTTTTTCATCCGACCTTGATGATCTCTGTGGTAATGATCAGTTCACAAAGTCCACTTAGCTGCCCAATTTTCACTCTTCTAGGATGAAGCGTTCGTTACCAGTAACTGTTTGAATTTTTAGGTATCACTCTATTTCCTCCTATACAGATAGATGTGTTTTTTAAGTCTAAATCAAACAAGGTTTGTGCTAGCTCCTTGAAACTTGACAAAATAAAGTTGTTCTAAGTTCTGTCTTTGTGGTTTGTTTCCTCTTGAAATAGCCACAAGCAAAGACAGGGTAAAACACCTTCATTGGAAAGGTGTGCCAAGCTTCCAAAATACTACTGGTCTTCTGATACTCGGCAAATTTTTTTTCATCCGACCTGGATGATCTCTGTATAATGATCAGTTCACTAAGTCCACTTAGCTGCCCAATTTTCACTCTTCTAGGATGAAGCGTTCGTTACCAGTAACAGTTTGAATTTTTAGGTTTCACTCTATTTCCTCCTATACAGATAGATGTGTTTTTTAAGTCTAAATCAAACACGGTTTGTGCTAGCTCCTTGAAACTTGACAAAATAAAGTAGTTCTAAGTTCTGTCTTTGTGGTTTGTTTTTTCTTGAAATAGCCACAAGCAAAGACTGCGTAAAACACATTCATTGGAAAGGTGTTCCAAGCTTCCAACATACTACTTGTTTTCTGAATACTCGGCAAATTTTATTTCATCCGACCTTGATGATCTCTGTGGTAATGATCAGTTCACTAAGTCCACTTAGCTGCCCAATTTTCACACTTCTAGGATGAAGCGTTCGTTACCAGTAACAGTTTGAATTTTTAGGTTTCACTCTATTTCCTCCTATACCGATAGATGTGTTTTTTAAGTCTAAATCAAACACGGTTTCTGCTAGCTCCTTGAAACTTGACAAAATAAAGTAGTTCTAAGTTCTGTCTTTGTGGTTTGTTTCCTCTTGAAATAGCCACAAGCAAAGACTCGGTAAAACACCTTCATTTGAAAGGTGTGCCAAGCTTCCAAAAAACTACTGGTTTTCTGAATACTCGGCAAATTTTTTTTCATCCGACCTTGATGATCTCTGTGGTAATGATCAGTTCACTAAGTCCATTTAGCTGCCCAATATTCACTCTTCTAGGATGAAGCGTTCGTTATCAGTAACAGTTTGAATTTTTAGGTTTCACTCTATTTCCTCCTATACAGATAGATGTGTTTTTTAAGTCTAAATCAAACACGGTTTGTGCTAGCTCCTTGAAACTTGACAAAATAAAGTAGTTCTAAGTTCTGTCTTTGTGGTTTGTTTCCTCTTGAAGTAGCCACAAGCAAAGACTGCGTAAAACAAATTCATTGGAAAGGTGTTCCAAGCTTCCAACATACTACTTGTTTTCTGAATACTCGGCAATTTTTTTTTCATCCGACCTTGATGATCTCTGTGGTAATGATCAGTTCACTAAGTCCACTTAGCTGCCCAATTTTCACTCTTCTAGGATGAAGCGTTCGTTACCAGTAACAGTTTGAATTTTTAGGTTTCACTCTATTTCCTCCTATACAAATAGATGTGTTTTTTAAGTCTAAATCAAACACGGTTTGTGATAGCTCCCTGAAACTGATCAGTTCACTAAGTCCACTTAGCTGCCCAATTTTCACTCTTCTAGGATGAAGCGTTCGTTACCAGTAACAGTTTGAATTTTTAGGTTTCACTCTATTTTTTCCTATACAGATAGATGTGTTTTTTTAAGTCTAAATCAAACACGGTTTGTGCTAGCTCCTTGAAAGTTGACAAAATAAATTAGTTCTACGTTCTGTGTTTGTGGTTTGTTTCCTCTTGAAATAGCCACAAGCAAAGACTGCGTAAAACACATTCATTGGAAAGGTGTTCCAAGCTGCCAAAATACTACTGGTTTTCTGAATACTCGGCAAATTTTTTTCATCCGACTTTGATGATCTCTGTGGTAATGATCAGTTCACTAAGTCCACTTAGCTGCCCAATTTTCACTCTTCTAGGATGAAGCGTTCGTTACCAGTAACAGTTTGAATTTTTAGGTTTCACTCTATTTCCTCCTATACAGATAGATGTGTTTTTTAAGTCTAAATCAAACACGGTTTGTGCTAGCTCCTTGAAACTTGACAAAATAAAGTAGTTCTAAGTTCTGTCTTTGTGGTTTGTTTTTTCTTGAAATAGCCACAAGCAAAGACTGCGTAAAACACATTCATTGGAAAGGTGTTCCAAGCTTCCAACATACTACTTGTTTTCTGAATACTCGGCAAATTTTATTTCATCCGACCTTGATGATCTCTGTGGTAATGATCAGTTCACTAAGTCCACTTAGCTGCCCAATTTTCACACTTCTAGGATGAAGCGTTCGTTACCAGTAACAGTTTGAATTTTTAGGTTTCACTCTATTTCCTCCTATACCGATAGAT
The DNA here is from genome assembly GCF_048772815.1 of Callospermophilus lateralis. NCBI lineage: Eukaryota > Metazoa > Chordata > Mammalia > Rodentia > Sciuridae > Callospermophilus > Callospermophilus lateralis. Next base: position 12,851 of record NW_027511978.1, on the reverse strand, counting down.
GTGTTTTTTAAGTCTAACAAACACGGTTTCTGCTAGCTCCTTGAAACTTGACAAAATAAAGTAGTTCTAAGTTCTGTCTTTGTGGTTTGTTTCCTCTTGAAATAGCCACAAGCAAAGACTGGGTAAAACACCTTCATTGGAAAGGTGTGCCAAGCTTCCAAAATACTACTGGTCTTCTGATACTCGGCAAATATTTTTTCATCCGACCTGGATGATCTCTGTATAATGATCAGTTCACTAAGTCCACTTAGCTGCCCAATTTTCACTCTTCTAGGATGAAGCGTTCGTTACCAGTAACAGTTTGAATTTTTAGGTTTCACTCTATTTCCTCCTATACAGATAGATGTGTTTTTTAAGTCTAAATCAAACACGGTTTGTGCTAGCTCCTTGAAACTTGACAAAATAAAGTAGTTCTAAGTTCTGTCTTTGTGGTTTGTTTCCTCTTGAAATAGCCACAAGCAAAGACTCGGTAAAACACCTTCATTTGAAAGGTGTGCCAAGCTTCCAAAAAACTACTGGTTTTCTGAATACTCGGCAAATTTTTTTTCATCCGACCTTGATGATCTCTGTGGTAATGATCAGTTCACTAAGTCCACTTAGCTGCCCAATTTTCACTCTTCTAGGATGAAGCGTTCGTTATCAGTAACAGTTTGAATTTTTAGGTTTCACTCTATTTCCTCCTATACAGATAGATGTGTTTTTTAAGTCTAAATCAAACACGGTTTGTGCTAGCTCCTTGAAACTTGACAAAATAAAGTAGTTCTAAGTTCTGTCTTTGTGGTTTGTTTCCTCTTGAAGTAGCCACAAGCAAAGACTGCGTAAAACAAATTCATTGGAAAGGTGTTCCAAGCTTCCAACATACTACTTGTTTTCTGAATACTCGGCAATTTTTTTTTTCATCCGACCTTGATGATCTCTGTGGTAATGATCAGTTCACTAAGTCCACTTAGCTGCCCAATTTTCACTCTTCTAGGATGAAGCGTTCGTTACCAGTAACAGTTTGAATTTTTAGGTTTCACTCTATTTCCTCCTATACAGATAGATGTGTTTTTTAAGTCTAAATCAAACACGGTTTGTGATAGCTCCCTGAAACTGATCAGTTCACTAAGTCCACTTAGCTGCCCAATTTTCACTCTTCTAGGATGAAGCGTTCGTTACCAGTAACAGTTTGAATTTTTAGGTTTCACTCTATTTTTTCCTATACAGATAGATGTGTTTTTTAAGTCTAAATCAAACACGGTTTGTGCTAGCTCCTTGAAAGTTGACAAAATAAATTAGTTCTACGTTCTGTGTTTGTGGTTTGTTTCCTCTTGAAATAGCCACAAGCAAAGACTGCGTAAAACACATTCATTGGAAAGGTGTTCCAAGCTGCCAAAATACTACTGGTTTTCTGAATACTCAGCAAATTTTTTTCATCCGACTTTGATGATCTCTGTGGTAATGATCAGTTCACTAAGTCCACTTAGCTGCCCAATTTTCACTCTTCTAGGATGAAGCGTTCGTTACCAGTAACAGTTTGAATTTTTAGGTTTCACTCTATTTCCTCCTATACAGATAGATGTGTTTTTTAAGTCTAAATCAAACACGGTTTGTGCTAGCTCCTTGAAACTTGACAAAATAAAGTAGTTCTAAGTTCTGTCTTTGTGGTTTGTTTTTTCTTGAAATAGCCACAAGCAAAGACTGCGTAAAACACATTCATTGGAAAGGTGTTCCAAGCTTCCAACATACTACTTGTTTTCTGAATACTCGGCAAATTTTATTTCATCCGACCTTGATGATCTCTGTGGTAATGATCAGTTCACTAAGTCCACTTAGCTGCCCAATTTTCACACTTCTAGGATGAAGCGTTCGTTACCAGAAACAGTTTGAATTTTTAGGTTTCACTCTATTTCCTCCTATACAGATAGATGTGTTTTTTAAGTCTAAATCAAACACGGTTTGTGCTAGCTCCTTGAAACTTGACAAAATAAAGTAGTTCTAAGTTCTGTCTTTGTGGTTTGTTTCCTCTTGAAATAGCCACAAGGAAAGACTCGGTAAAACACCTTCATTTAAAGGTGTGCCAAGCTTCCAAAAAACTACTGGTTTTCTGAATACTCGGCAAATTTTTTTTCATCCGACCTTGATGATCTCTGTGGTAATGATCAGTTCACTAAGTCCATTTAGCTGCCCAATTTTCACTCTTCTAGGATGAAGCGTTCGTTACCAGTAACAGTTTGAGTTTTTAGGTTTCACTCTATTTCCTCCTATATAGATAGATGTTTTTGGAAGTCTATATCAAACACGGTTTGTGCTAGCTCCTTGAAACTTGACAAAATAAAGTTGTTCTAAGTTCTGTCTTTGTGTTTTGTTTCCTCTTGAAATAGCCACAAGCAAAGACTGCGTAAAACAAATTCATTGGAAAGGTGTTCCAAGCTTCCAACATACTACTTGTTTTCTGAATACTCGGCAATTTTTTTTTCATCCGACCTTGATGATCTCTGTGGTAATGATCAGTTCACTAAGTCCACTTAGCTGCCCAATTTTCACTCTTCTAGGATGAAGCGTTCGTTACCAGTAACAGTTTGAATTTTTAGGTTTCACTCTATTTCCTCCTATACAGATAGATGTGTTTTTTAAGTCTAAATCAAACACGGTTTGTGATAGCTCCCTGAAACTGATCAGTTCACTAAGTCCACTTAGCTGCCCAATTTTCACTCTTCTAGGATGAAGCGTTCGTTACCAGTAACAGTTTGAATTTTTAGGTTTCACTCTATTTTTTCCTATACAGATAGATGTGTTTTTTAAGTCTAAATCAAACACGGTTTGTGCTAGCTCCTTGAAAGTTGACAAAATAAATTAGTTCTACGTTCTGTGTTTGTGGTTTGTTTCCTCTTGAAATAGCCACAAGCAAAGACTGCGTAAAACACATTCATTGGAAAGGTGTTCCAAGCTGCCAAAATACTACTGGTTTTCTGAATACTCGGCAAATTTTTTTCATCCGACTTTGATGATCTCTGTGGTAATGATCAGTTCACTAAGTCCACTTAGCTGCCCAATTTTCACTCTTCTAGGATGAAGCGTTCGTTACCAGTAACAGTTTGAATTTTTAGGTTTCACTCTATTTCCTCCTATACAGATAGATGTGTTTTTTAAGTCTAAATCAAACACGGTTTGTGCTAGCTCCTTGAAACTTGACAAAATAAAGTAGTTCTAAGTTCTGTCTTTGTGGTTTGTTTTTTCTTGAAATAGCCACAAGCAAAGACTGCGTAAAACACATTCATTGGAAAGGTGTTCCAAGCTTCCAACATACTACTTGTTTTCTGAATACTCGGCAAATTTTATTTCATCCGACCTTGATGATCTCTGTGGTAATGATCAGTTCACTAAGTCCACTTAGCTGCCCAATTTTCACACTTCTAGGATGAAGCGTTCGTTACCAGAAACAGTTTGAATTTTTAGGTTTCACTCTATTTCCTCCTATACAGATACATGTGTTTTTTAAGTCTAAATCAAACACGGTTTGTGCTAGCTCCTTGAAACTTGACAAAATAAAGTAGTTCTAAGTTCTGTCTTTGTGGTTTGTTTCCTCTTGAAATAGCCACAAGGAAAGACTCGGTAAAACACCTTCATTTAAAGGTGTGCCAAGCTTCCAAAAAACTACTGGTTTTCTGAATACTCGGCAAATTTTTTTTCATCCGACCTTGATGATCTCTGTGGTAATGATCAGTTCACTAAGTCCATTTAGCTGCCCAATTTTCACTCTTCTAGGATGAAGCGTTCGTTACCAGTAACAGTTTGAGTTTTTAGGTTTCACTCTATTTCCTCCTATATAGATAGATGTTTTTGGAAGTCTATATCAAACACGGTTTGTGCTAGCTCCTTGAAACTTGACAAAATAAAGTTGTTCTAAGTTCTGTCTTTGTGTTTTGTTTCCTCTTGAAATAGCCACAAGCAAAGACTGCGTAAAACAAATTCATTGGAAAGGTGTTCCAAGCTTCCAACATACTACTTGTTTTCTGAATACTCGGCAATTTTTTTTTCATCCGACCTTGATGATCTCTGTGGTAATGATCAGTTCACTAAGTCCACTTAGCTGCCCAATTTTCACTCTTCTAGGATGAAGCGTTCGTTACCAGTAACAGTTTGAATTTTTAGGTTTCACTCTATTTCCTCCTATACAGATAGATGTGTTTTTTAAGTCTAAATCAAACATGGTTTGTGATAGCTCCCTGAAACTGATCAGTTCACTAAGTCCACATAGCTGCCCAATTTTCACTCTTCTAGGATGAAGCGTTCGTTACCAGTAACAGTTTGAATTTTTAGGTTTCACTCTATTTTTTCCTATACAGATAGATGTGTTTTTTAAGTCTAAATCAAACACGGTTTGTGCTAGCTCCTTGAAAGTTGACAAAAAAAATTAGTTCTACGTTCTGTGTTTGTGGTTTGTTTCCTCTTGAAATAGCCACAAGCAAAGACTGCGTAAAACACATTCATTGGAAAGGTGTTCCAAGCTTCCAAAATACTACTGGTTTTCTGAATACTCGGCAAATTTTTTTCATCCGACTTTGATGATCTCTGTGGTAATGATCAGTTCACTAAGTCCACTTAGCTGCCCAATTTTCACTCTTCTAGGATGAAGCGTTCGTTACCAGTAACAGTTTGAATTTTTAGGTTTCACTCTATTTCCTCCTATACAGATAGATGTGTTTTTTAAGTCTAAATCAAACACGGTTTGTGCTAGCTCCTTGAAACTTGACAAAATAAAGTAGTTCTAAGTTCTGTCTTTGTGGTTTGTTTCCTCTTGAAATAGCCACAAGCAAAGACTGCGTAAAACACCTTCATTGGAAAGGTGTGCCAAGCTTCCAAAAAACTACTGTTTTTCTGAATATTCGGCAAATTTTTTTTCATCCGACCTTGATGATCTCTGTGGTAATGATCACTTCACTAAGTCCACTTAGCTGCACAATATTCACTCTTCTATAATGAAGCGTTCATTAGCAGAAACAGTTTGAGTTTTTAGGTTTCACTCTATTTCCTCCTATATAGATAGATGTGTTTGGAAGTCTAAATCAAACACGGTTTGTGCTAGCTCCTTGAAACTTGACAAAATAAAGTTGTTCTAAGTTCTGTCTTTGTGGTTTGTTTCCTCTTGAAATAGCCACAAGCAAAGACTGCGTAAAACACATTCATTGGAAAGGTGTTCCAAGCTTCTAATATACTATTGGTTTTCTGAATACTCGGAAAATTTTTTTTCATCCGACTTTGATGATCTCTGTGGTAATGATCAGTTCACTAAGTCCACTTAGCTGCCCAATTTTCACTCTTCTAGGATGAAGCGTTCGTTACCAGTAACAGTTTGAATTTTTAGGTTTCACTCTATTTCCTCCTATACAGATAGATGTGTTTTTTAAGTCTAAATCAAACACGGTTTGTGCTAGCTCCTTGAAACTTGACAAAATAAAGTATTTCTAAGTTCTGCCTTTGTGGTTTGTTTCCTCTTGAAATAGCCACAAGCAAAGACTCCGTAAAACACATTCATTGGAAAGGTGTTCCAAGCTTCCAAAATACTACTGGTTTTCTGAATACTCGGCAAATTTTTTTTCATCCGACCTTGATGATCTCTGTGGTAATGATCAGTTCACTAAGTCCACTTAGCTGCCCAATTTTCACTCTTCTAGGATGAAGCGTTCGTTACCAGTAACAGTTTGAATTTTTAGGTTTCACTCTATTTCCTCCTATACACATAGATGCGTTTTTTAAGTCTAAATCAAACACGGTTTGTGCTAGCTCCTTGAAACTTGACAAAATAAAGAAGTTCTAAGTTCTGTCTTTGTGGTTTGTTTCCTCTTGAAATAGCCACAAGCAAAGACTGCGTAAAACACCTTCATTGGAAAGGTGTGCCAAGCTTCCAAAAAACTACTGTTTTTCTGAATATTCGGCAAATTTTTTTTCATCCGACCTTGATGATCTCTGTGGTAATGATCACTTCACTAAGTCCACTTAGCTGCCCCATATTCACTCTTCTATAATGAAGCGTTCATTAGCAGAAACAGTTTGAGTTTTTAGGTTTCACTCTATTTCCTCCTATATAGATAGATGTGTTTGGAAGTCTAAATCAAACACGGTTTGTGCTAGCTCCTTGAAACTTGACAAAATAAAGTTGTTCTAAGTTCTGTCTTTGTGGTTTGTTTCCTCTTGAAATAGCCACAAGCAAAGACTGCGTAAAACACATTCATTGGAAAGGTCATCCAAGCTTCCAAAATACTACTGGTTTTCTGAATACTCGGCAAATTTTATTTCATCCGACCTTGATGATCTCTGTGGTAATGATCAGTTCACTAAGTCCACTTAGCTGCCCAATTTTCACACTTCTAGGATGAAGCGTTCGTTACCAGTAACAGTTTGAATTTTTAGGTTTCACTATATTTCCTCCTATACAGATAGATGTGTTTTTTAAGTCTAAATCAAACACGGTTTGTGCTAGCTCCTTGAAACTTGACAAAATAAAGTAGTTCTAAGTTCTGTCTTTGTGGTTTGTTTCCTCTTGAAATAGCCACAAGCAAAGACTGGGTAAAACACCTTCATTGGAAAGGTGTGCCAAGCTTCCAAAATACTACTGGTCTTCTGATACTCGGCAAATTTTATTTCATCCGACCTTGATGATCTCTGTGGTAATGATCAGTTCACTAAGTCCACTTAGCTGCCCAACTTTCACTCTTCTAGGATGAAGCGTTCGTTACCAGTAACAGTTTGAATTTTTAGGTTTCACTCTATTTCCTCCTATACAGATAGATGTGTTTTTTAAGTGTAAATCAAACACGGTTTGTGCTAGCTCCTTGGAACTTGACAAAATAAAGTAGTTCTAAGTTCTGTCTTTGTGGTTTGTTTCCTCTTGAAGTAGCCACAAGCAAAGACTGCGTTAAACACATTCATTGGAAAGGTGTTCCAAGCTTCCAACATACTACTTGTTTTCTGAATACTCGGCAAATTTTTTTTCATCTGACCTTGATGATCTCTGTGGTAATGATCAGTTCACTAAGTCCACTTAGCTGCCCAATTTTCACTCTTCTAGGATGAAGCGTTCGTTACCAGTAACAGTTTGAATTTTTAGGTTTCACTCTATTTCCTCCTATACAGATAGATGTGTTTTTTAAGTCTAAATCAAACACGGTTTGTGATAGCTCCCTGAAACTGATCAGTTCACTAAGTCCACTTAGCTGCCCAATTTTCACTCTTCTAGGATGAAGCGTTCGTTACCAGTAACAGTTTGAATTTTTAGGTTTCACTCTATTTCCTCCTATACAGATAGATGTGTTTTTTAAGTCTAAATCAAACACGGTTTGTGCTAGCTCCTTGAAACTTGACAAAATAAAGTAGTTCTAAGTTCTGTCTTTGTGGTTTGTTTTTTCTTGAAATAGCCACAAGCAAAGACTGCGTAAAACACATTCATTGGAAAGGTGTTCCAAGCTTCCAACATACTACTTGTTTTCTGAATACTCGGCAAATTTTATTTCATCCGACCTTGATGATCTCTGTGGTAATGATCAGTTCACTAAGTCCACTTAGCTGCCCAATTTTCACACTTCTAGGATGAAGCGTTCGTTACCAGAAACAGTTTGAATTTTTAGGTTTCACTCTATTTCCTCCTATACAGATAGATGTGTTTTTTAAGTCTAAATCAAACACGGTTTGTGCTAGCTCCTTGAAACTTGACAAAAATAAAGTAGTTCTAAGTTCTGTCTTTGTGGTTTGTTTCCTCTTGAAATAGCCACAAGGAAAGACTCGGTAAAACACCTTCATTTAAAGGTGTGCCAAGCTTCCAAAAAACTACTGGTTTTCTGAATACTCGGCAAATTTTTTTTCATCCGACCTTGATGATCTCTGTGGTAATGATCAGTTCACTAAGTCCATTTAGCTGCCCAATTTTCACTCTTCTAGGATGAAGCGTTCGTTACCAGTAACAGTTTGAGTTTTTAGGTTTCACTCTATTTCCTCCTATATAGATAGATGTGTTTGGAAGTCTATATCAAACACGGTTTGTGCTAGCTCCTTGAAACTTGACAAAATAAAGTTGTTCTAAGTTCTGTCTTTGTGTTTTGTTTCCTCTTGAAATAGCCACAAGCAAAGACTGCGTAAAACAAATTCATTGGAAAGGTGTTCCAAGCTTCCAACATACTACTTGTTTTCTGAATACTCGGCAATTTTTTTTTCATCCGACCTTGATGATCTCTGTGGTAATGATCAGTTCACTAAGTCCACTTAGCTGCCCAATTTTCACTCTTCTAGGATGAAGCGTTCGTTACCAGTAACAGTTTGAATTTTTAGGTTTCACTCTATTTCCTCCTATACAGATAGATGTGTTTTTTAAGTCTAAATCAAACATGGTTTGTGATAGCTCCCTGAAACTGATCAGTTCACTAAGTCCACTTAGCTGCCCAATTTTCACTCTTCTAGGATGAAGCGTTCGTTACCAGTAACAGTTTGAATTTTTAGGTTTCACTCTATTTTTTCCTATACAGATAGATGTGTTTTTTAAGTCTAAATCAAACACGGTTTGTGCTAGCTCCTTGAAAGTTGACAAAAAAAATTAGTTCTACGTTCTGTCTTTGTGGTTTGTTTTTTCTTGAAATAGCCACAAGCAAAGACTGCGTAAAACACATTCATTGGAAAGGTGTTCCAAGCTTCCAACATACTACTTGTTTTCTGAATACTCGGCAAATTTTATTTCATCCGACCTTGATGATCTCTGTGGTAATGATCAGTTCACTAAGTCCACTTAGCTGCCCAATTTTCACACTTCTAGGATGAAGCGTTCGTTACCAGAAACAGTTTGAATTTTTAGGTTTCACTCTATTTCCTCCTATACAGATAGATGTGTTTTTTAAGTCTAAATCAAACACGGTTTGTGCTAGCTCCTTGAAACTTGACAAAATAAAGTAGTTCTAAGTTCTGTCTTTGTGGTTTGTTTCCTCTTGAAATAGCCACAAGGAAAGACTCGGTAAAACACCTTCATTTAAAGGTGTGCCAAGCTTCCAAAAAACTACTGGTTTTCTGAATACTCGGCAAATTTTTTTTCATCCGACCTTGATGATCTCTGTGGTAATGATCAGTTCACTAAGTCCATTTAGCTGCCCAATTTTCACTCTTCTAGGATGAAGCGTTCGTTACCAGTAACAGTTTGAGTTTTTAGGTTTCACTCTATTTCCTCCTATATAGATAGATGTTTTTGGAAGTCTATATCAAACACGGTTTGTGCTAGCTCCTTGAAACTTGACAAAATAAAGTTGTTCTAAGTTCTGTCTTTGTGTTTTGTTTCCTCTTGAAATAGCCACAAGCAAAGACTGCGTAAAACAAATTCATTGGAAAGGTGTTCCAAGCTTCCAACATACTACTTGTTTTCTGAATACTCGGCAATTTTTTTTTCATCCGACCTTGATGATCTCTGTGGTAATGATCAGTTCACTAAGTCCACTTAGCTGCCCAATTTTCACTCTTCTAGGATGAAGCGTTCGTTACCAGTAACAGTTTGAATTTTTAGGTTTCACTCTATTTCCTCCTATACCGATAGATGTGTTTTTTAAGTCTAAATCAAACACGGTTTGTGATAGCTCCCTGAAACTGATCAGTTCACTAAGTCCACTTAGCTGCCCAATTTTCACTCTTCTAGGATGAAGCGTTCGTTACCAGTAACAGTTTGAATTTTTAGGTTTCACTCTATTTTTTCCTATACAGATAGATGTGTTTTTTAAGTCTAAATCAAACACGGTTTGTGCTAGCTCCTTGAAAGTTGACAAAATAAATTAGTTCTACGTTCTGTGTTTGTGGTTTGTTTCCTCTTGAAATAGCCACAAGCAAAGACTGCGTAAAACACATTCATTGGAAAGGTGTTCCAAGCTGCCAAAATACTACTGGTTTTCTGAATACTCGGCAAATTTTTTTCATCCGACTTTGATGATCTCTGTGGTAATGATCAGTTCACTAAGTCCACTTAGCTGCCCAATTTTCACTCTTCTAGGATGAAGCGTTCGTTACCAGTAACAGTTTGAATTTTTAGGTTTCACTCTATTTCCTCCTATACAGATAGATGTGTTTTTTAAGTCTAAATCAAACACGGTTTGTGCTAGCTCCTTGAAACTTGACAAAATAAAGTAGTTCTAAGTTCTGTCTTTGTGGTTTGTTTTTTCTTGAAATAGCCACAAGCAAAGACTGCGTAAAACACATTCATTGGAAAGGTGTTCCAAGCTTCCAACATACTACTTGTTTTCTGAATACTCGGCAAATTTTATTTCATCCGACCTTGATGATCTCTGTGGTAATGATCAGTTCACTAAGTCCACTTAGCTGCCCAATTTTCACACTTCTAGGATGAAGCGTTCGTTACCAGAAACAGTTTGAATTTTTAGGTTTCACTCTATTTCCTCCTATACAGATAGATGTGTTTTTTAAGTCTAAATCAAACACGGTTTGTGCTAGCTCCTTGAAACTTGACAAAATAAAGTAGTTCTAAGTTCTGTCTTTGTGGTTTGTTTCCTCTTGAAATAGCCACAAGGAAAGACTCGGTAAAACACCTTCATTTAAAGGTGTGCCAAGCTTCCAAAAAACTACTGGTTTTCTGAATACTCGGCAAATTTTTTTTCATCCGACCTTGATGATCTCTGTGGTAATGATCAGTTCACTAAGTCCATTTAGCTGCCCAATTTTCACTCTTCTAGGATGAAGCGTTCGTTACCAGTAACAGTTTGAGTTTTTAGGTTTCACTCTATTTCCTCCTATATAGATAGATGTTTTTGGAAGTCTATATCAAACACGGTTTGTGCTAGCTCCTTGAAACTTGACAAAATAAAGTTGTTCTAAGTTCTGTCTTTGTGTTTTGTTTCCTCTTGAAATAGCCACAAGCAAAGACTGCGTAAAACAAATTCATTGGAAAGGTGTTCCAAGCTTCCAACATACTACTTGTTTTCTGAATACTCGGCAATTTTTTTTTCATCCGACCTTGATGATCTCTGTGGTAATGATCAGTTCACTAAGTCCACTTAGCTGCCCAATTTTCACTCTTCTAGGATGAAGCGTTCGTTACCAGTAACAGTTTGAATTTTTAGGTTTCACTCTATTTCCTCCTATACAGATAGATGTGTTTTTTAAGTCTAAATCAAACATGGTTTGTGATAGCTCCCTGAAACTGATCAGTTCACTAAGTCCACATAGCTGCCCAATTTTCACTCTTCTAGGATGAAGCGTTCGTTACCAGTAACAGTTTGAATTTTTAGGTTTCACTCTATTTTTTCCTATACAGATAGATGTGTTTTTTAAGTCTAAATCAAACACGGTTTGTGCTAGCTCCTTGAAAGTTGACAAAAAAAATTAGTTCTACGTTCTGTGTTTGTGGTTTGTTTCCTCTTGAAATAGCCACAAGCAAAGACTGCGTAAAACACATTCATTGGAAAGGTGTTCCAAGCTTCCAAAATACTACTGGTTTTCTGAATACTCGGCAAATTTTTTTCATCCGACTTTGATGATCTCTGTGGTAATGATCAGTTCACTAAGTCCACTTAGCTGCCCAATTTTCACTCTTCTAGGATGAAGCGTTCGTTACCAGTAACAGTTTGAATTTTTAGGTTTCACTCTATTTCCTCCTATACAGATAGATGTGTTTTTTAAGTCTAAATCAAACACGGTTTGTGCTAGCTCCTTGAAACTTGACAAAATAAAGTAGTTCTAAGTTCTGTCTTTGTGGTTTGTTTCCTCTTGAAATAGCCACAAGCAAAGACTGCGTAAAACACCTTCATTGGAAAGGTGTGCCAAGCTTCCAAAAAACTACTGTTTTTCTGAATATTCGGCAAATTTTTTTTCATCCGACCTTGATGATCTCTGTGGTAATGATCACTTCACTAAGTCCACTTAGCTGCACAATATTCACTCTTCTATAATGAAGCGTTCATTAGCAGAAACAGTTTGAGTTTTTAGGTTTCACTCTATTTCCTCCTATATAGATAGATGTGTTTGGAAGTCTAAATCAAACACGGTTTGTGCTAGCTCCTTGAAACTTGACAAAATAAAGTTGTTCTAAGTTCTGTCTTTGTGGTTTGTTTCCTCTTGAAATAGCCACAAGCAAAGACTGCGTAAAACACATTCATTGGAAAGGTGTTCCAAGCTTCTAATATACTATTGGTTTTCTGAATACTCGGAAAATTTTTTTTCATCCGACTTTGATGATCTCTGTGGTAATGATCAGTTCACTAAGTCCACTTAGCTGCCCAATTTTCACTCTTCTAGGATGAAGCGTTCGTTACCAGTAACAGTTTGAATTTTTAGGTTTCACTCTATTTCCTCCTATACAGATAGATGTGTTTTTTAAGTCTAAATCAAACACGGTTTGTGCTAGCTCCTTGAAACTTGACAAAATAAAGTATTTCTAAGTTCTGCCTTTGTGGTTTGTTTCCTCTTGAAATAGCCACAAGCAAAGACTGCGTAAAACACATTCATTGGAAAGGTGTTCCAAGCTTCCAAAATACTACTGGTTTTCTGAATACTCGGCAAATTTTTTTTCATCCGACCTTGATGATCTCTGTGGTAATGATCAGTTCACTAAGTCCACTTAGCTGCCCAATTTTCACTCTTCTAGGATGAAGCGTTCGTTACCAGTAACAGTTTGAATTTTTAGGTTTCACTCTATTTCCTCCTATACAGATAGATGCGTTTTTTAAGTCTAAATCAAACACGGTTTGTGCTAGCTCCTTGAAACTTGACAAAATAAAGTAGTTCTAAGTTCTGTCTTTGTGGTTTGTTTCCTCTTGAAATAGCCACAAGCAAAGACTGCGTAAAACACCTTCATTGGAAAGGTGTGCCAAGCTTCCAAAAAACTACTGTTTTTC
>NW_027511977.1:0-19095 GCF_048772815.1 Callospermophilus lateralis | reverse complement strand
CACATCTATCTATATAGGAGAAAACAGAGTGAAACCTAAAAATTCAAACTCTTACTGGAAACGAACGCTTCAACCTAGAAGAGTGAAAATTGGGCAGCCAAGTGGGCTTAGTGAACTGATCATTACCACAAAGTCTCATCAAGATTGGGTGAAAAAATGTTTGCCGAGATTTCAGAAAACCAGTACTTTTGGACGCTTGGCACACCTTTCCAATGAAAATGTCTTTAGGCAGTCTCCGCTTAGGGCTGCTTCAAGAGGAAACAAACCATAGAGACAGAACTTAGAACTACTTTATTTTGTCAATTTTCAAAGAGTTAGCACAAACCGTGTTTCATTTAGAGTTCCCAACACATCTATCTATATAGGAGAAAACAGAGTGAAACCTAAAAATTCAAACTCTTACTGGAAACAAACGCTTCAACCTAGAACAGTGAAAATTGGGCAGCCAAGTGGGCTTAGTGAACTGATCATTACCACAAAGTCTCATCAAGATTGGGTGAAAAAATGTTTGCCGAGATTTCAGAAAACCAGTACTTTTGGACGCTTGGCACACCTTTCCAATGAAAATGTCTTTAGGCAGTCTCGCTTAGGGCTGCTTCAAGAGGAAACAAACCATAGAGACAGAACTTAGAACTACTTTATTTTGTCAATTTTCCAAGAGCTAGCACAAACCGTGTTTCATTTAGAGTTCCCAACACATCTATCTATAGAGGAGAAAACAGAGTGAAACCTAAAAATTCAAACTCTTACTGGAAACGAACGCTTCAACCTAGAAGAGTGAAAATTGGGCAGCCAAGTGGGCTTAGTGAACTGATCATTACCACAAAGTCTCATCAAGATTGGGTGAAAAAATGTTTGCCGAGATTTCAGAAAACCAGTACTTTTGGACGCTTGGCACACCTTTCCAATGAAAATGTCTTTAGGCAGTCTCCGTTTAGGGCAGCTTCAAGAGGAAACAAACCATTGAGACAGAACTTAGAACTACTTTATTTTGTCAATTTTCAAAGAGTTAGCACAAACCGTGTTTCATTTAGAGTTCCCAACACATCTATCTATATAGGAGAAAACAGAGTGAAACCTGAAAATTCAGACTCTTACTGGAAACGAACGCTTCAACCTAGAACAGTGAAAATTGGGCAGCCAAGTGGGCTTAGTGAACTGATCATTACCACAAAGTCTCATCAAGATTGGGTGAAAAAATGTTTGCCGAGATTTCAGAAAACCAGTACTTTTGGACGCTTGCCACACCTTTCCAATGAAAATGTCTTTAGGCAGTCTCCGCTTAGGGCTGCTTCAAGAGGAAACAAACCATAGAGACAGAACTTAGAACTACTTTATTTTGTCAATTTTCAAAGAGTTAACACAAACCGTGTTTCATTTAGAGTTCCCAACACATCTATCTATATAGGAGAAAACAGAGTGAAACCTAAAAATTCAGACTCTTACTGGAAACGAACGCTTCAACCTAGAAGAGTGAAAATTGGGCAGCCAAGTGGGCTTAGTGAACTGATCATTACCACAAAGTCTCATCAAGATTGGGTGAAAAAATGTTTGCCGAGATTTCAGAAAACCAGTACTTTTGGACGCTTGGCACACCTTTCCAATGAAAATGTCTTTAGGCAGTCTCGCTTAGGGCTGATTCAAGAGGAAACAAACCATAGAGACAGAACTTAGAACTACTTTATTTTGTCAATTTTCCAAGAGCTAGCACAAACCGTGTTTCATTTAGAGTTCCCAACACATCTATCTATATAGGAGAAAACAGAGTGAAACCTAAAAATTCAGACTCTTACTGGAAACGAACGCTTCAACCTAGAAGAGTGAAAATTGGGCAGCCAAGTGGGCTTAGTGAACTGATCATTACCACAAAGTCTCATCAAGATTGGGTGAAAAAATGTTTGCCGAGATTTCAGAAAACCAGTACTTTTGGACGCTTGGCACACCTTTCCAATGAAAATGTCTTTAGGCAGTCTCGCTTAGGGCTGATTCAAGAGGAAACAAACCATAGAGACAGAACTTAGAACTACTTTATTTTGTCAATTTTCCAAGAGCTAGCACAAACCGTGTTTCATTTAGAGTTCCCAACACATCTATCTATATAGGAGAAAACAGAGTGAAACCTGAAAATTCAGACTCTTACTGGAAACGAACGCTTCAACCTAGAACAGTGAAAATTGGGCAGCCAAGTGGGCTTAGTGAACTGATCATTACCACAAAGTCTCATCAAGATTGGGTGAAAAAATGTTTGCCGAGATTTCAGAAAACCAGTACTTTTGGACGCTTGCCACACCTTTCCAATGAAAATGTCTTTAGGCAGTGTCCGCTTAGGGCTGCTTCAAGAGGAAACAATCCATAGAGACAGAACTTAGAACTACTTTATTTTGTCAATTTTCCAAGAGCTAGCACAAACCGTGTTTCATTTAGAGTTCCCAACACATCTATCTATATAGGAGAAAACAGAGTGAAACCTAAAAATTCAAACTCTTACTGGAAACGAACGCTTCAACCTAGAAGAGTGAAAATTGGGCAGCCAAGTGGGCTTAGTGAACTGATCATTACCACAAAGTCTCATCAAGTTTGGGTGAAAAAATGTTTGCCGAGATTTCAGAAAACCAGTACTTTTGGACGCTTGGCACACCTTTCCAATGAAAATGTCTTTAGGCAGTCTCGCTTAGGGCTGCTTCAAGAGGAAACAAACCATAGAGACAGAACTTAGAACTACTTTATTTTGTCAATTTTCCAAGAGCTAGCACAAACCGTGTTTCATTTAGAGTTCCCAACACATCTATCTATAGAGGAGAAAACAGAGTGAAACCTAAAACTTCAAACTCTTACTGGAAACGAACGCTTCAACCTAGAAGAGTGAAAATTGGGCAGCCAAGTGGGCTTAGTGAACTGATCATTACCACAAAGTCTCATCAAGATTGGGTGAAAAAATGTTTGCCGAGATTTCAGAAAACCAGTACTTTTGGACGCTTGGCACACCTTTCCAATGAAAATGTCTTTAGGCAGTCTCCGTTTAGGGCTGCTTCAAGAGGAAACAAACCATAGAGACAGAACTTAGAACTACTTTATTTTGTCAATTTTCAAAGAGTTAGCACAAACCGTGTTTCATTTAGAGTTCCCAACACATCTATCTATATAGGAGAAAACAGAGTGAAACCTAAAAATTCAGACTCTTACTGGAAACGAACGCTTCAACCTAGAAGAGTGAAAATTGGGCAGCCAAGTGGGCTTAGTGAACTGATCATTACCACAAAGTCTCATCAAGATTGGGTGAAAAAATGTTTGCCGAGATTTCAGAAAACCAGTACTTTTGGACGCTTGGCACACCTTTCCAATGAAAATGTCTTTAGGCAGTCTCCGCTTAGGGCTGCTTCAAGAGGAAACAAACCATAGAGACAGAACTTAGAACTACTTTATTTTGTCAATTTTCAAAGAGTTAGCACAAACCGTGTTTCATTTAGAGTTCCCAACACATCTATCTATATAGGAGAAAACAGAGTGAAACCTAAAAATTCAAACTCTTACTGGAAACAAACGCTTCAACCTAGAACAGTGAAAATTGGGCAGCCAAGTGGGCTTAGTGAACTGATCATTACCACAAAGTCTCATCAAGATTGGGTGAAAAAATGTTTGCCGAGATTTCAGAAAACCAGTACTTTTGGACGCTTGGCACACCTTTCCAATGAAAATGTCTTTAGGCAGTCTCGCTTAGGGCTGCTTCAAGAGGAAACAAACCATAGAGACAGAACTTAGAACTACTTTATTTTGTCAATTTTCCAAGAGCTAGCACAAACCGTGTTTCATTTAGAGTTCCCAACATATCTATCTATAGAGGAGAAAACAGAGTGAAACCTAAAAATTCAAACTCTTGCTGGAAACGAACGCTTCAACCTAGAAGATTGAAAATTGGGCAGCCAAGTGGGCTTAGTGAACTGATCATTACCACAAAGTCTCATCAAGATTGGGTGAAAAAATGTTTGCCGAGATTTCAGAAAACCAGTACTTTTGGACGCTTGGCACACCTTTCCAATGAAAATGTCTTTAGGCAGTCTCCGTTTAGGGCTGCTTCAAGAGGAAACAAACCATAGAGACAGAACTTAGAACTACTTTATTTTGTCAATTTTCAAAGAGTTAGCACAAACCGTGTTTCATTTAGAGTTCCCAACACATCTATCTATATAGGAGAAAACAGAGTGAAATCTAAAAATTCAAACTCTTACTGGAAACAAACGCTTCAACCTAGAACAGTGAAAATTGGGCAGCCAAGTGGGCTTAGTGAACTGATCATTACCACAAAGTCTCATCAAGATTGGGTGAAAAAATGTTTGCCGAGATTTCAGAAAACCAGTACTTTTGGACGCTTGGCACACCTTTCCAATGAAAATGTCTTTAGGCAGTCTCGCTTAGGGCTGCTTCAAGAGGAAACAAACCATAGAGACAGAACTTAGAACTACTTTATTTTGTCAATTTTCCAAGAGCTAGCACAAACCGTGTTTCATTTAGAGTTCCCAACACATCTATCTATAGAGGAGAAAACAGAGTGAAACCTAAAAATTCAAACTCTTACTGGAAACGAACGCTTCAACGTAGAAGAGTGAAAATTGGGCAGCCAAGTGGGCTTAGTGAACTGATCATTACCACAAAGTCTCATCAAGATTGGGTGAAAAAATGTTTGCCGAGATTTCAGAAAACCAGTACTTTTGGACGCTTGCCACACCTTTCCAATGAAAATGTCTTTAGGCAGTCTCGCTTAGGGCTGCTTCAAGAGGAAACAATCCATAGAGACAGAACTTAGAACTACTTTATTTTGTCAATTTTCCAAGAGCTAGCACAAACCGTGTTTCATTTAGAGTTCCCAACACATCTATCTATATAGGAGAAAACAGAGTGAAACCTAAAAATTCAAACTCTTACTGGAAACGAACGCTTCAACCTAGAAGAGTGAAAATTGGGCAGCCAAGTGGGCTTAGTGAACTGATCATTACCACAAAGTCTCATCAAGATTGGGTGAAAAAATGTTTGCCGAGATTTCAGAAAACCAGTACTTTTGGACGCTTGGCACACCTTTCCAATGAAAATGTCTTTAGGCAGTCTCCGCTTAGGGCTGCTTCAAGAGGAAACAAACCATAGAGACAGAACTTAGAACTACTTTATTTTGTCAATTTTCAAAGAGTTAGCACAAACCGTGTTTCATTTAGAGTTCCCAACACATCTATCTATATAGGAGAAAACAGAGTGAAACCTAAAAATTCAAACTCTTACTGGAAACAAACGCTTCAACCTAGAACAGTGAAAATTGGGCAGCCAAGTGGGCTTAGTGAACTGATCATTACCACAAAGTCTCATCAAGATTGGGTGAAAAAATGTTTGCCGAGATTTCAGAAAACCAGTACTTTTGGACGCTTGGCACACCTTTCCAATGAAAATGTCTTTAGGCAGTCTCCGTTTAGGGCTGCTTCAAGAGGAAACAAACCATAGAGACAGAACTTAGAACTACTTTATTTTGTCAATTTTCAAAGAGTTAACACAAACCGTGTTTCATTTAGAGTTCCCAACACATCTATCTATATAGGAGAAAACAGAGTGAAACCTAAAAATTCAGACTCTTACTGGAAAAGAACGCTTCAACCTAGAACAGTGAAAATTGGGCAGCCAAGTGGGCTTAGTGAACTTATCATTACCACAAAGTCTCATCAAGATTGGGTGAAAAAATGTTTGCCGAGATTTCAGAAAACCAGTACTTTTGGACGCTTGGCACACCTTTCCAATGAAAATGTCTTTAGGCAGTCTCCGTTTAGGGCTGCTTCAAGAGGAAACAAACCATAGAGACAGAACTTAGAACTACTTTATTTTGTCAATTTTCAAAGAGTTAACACAAACCGTGTATCATTTAGAGTTCCCAACACATCTATCTATATATATCTATATAGGAGAAAACAGAGTGAAACCTGAAAATTCAGACTCTTACTGGAAACGAACGCTTCAACCTAGAACAGTGAAAATTGGGCAGCCAAGTGCGCTTAGTGAACTGATCATTACCACAAAGTCTCATCAAGATTGGGTGAAAAAATGTTTGCCGAGATTTCAGAAAACCAGTACTTTTGGACGCTTGGCACACCTTTCCAATGAAAATGTCTTTAGGCAGTCTCGCTTAGGGCTGCTTCAAGAGGAAACAAACCATAGAGACAGAACTTAGAACTACTTTATTTTGTCAATTTTCCAAGAGCTAGCACAAACCGTGTTTCATTTAGAGTTCCCAACACATCTATCTATAGAGGAGAAAACAGAGTGAAACCTAAAACTTCAAACTCTTACTGGAAACGAACGCTTCAACCTAGAAGAGTGAAAATTGGGCAGCCAAGTGGGCTTAGTGAACTGATCATTACCACAAAGTCTCATCAAGATTGGGTGAAAAAATGTTTGCCGAGATTTCAGAAAACCAGTACTTTTGGACGCTTGGCACACCTTTCCAATGAAAATGTCTTTAGGCAGTCTCCGTTTAGGGCTGCTTCAAGAGGAAACAAACCATAGAGACAGAACTTAGAACTACTTTATTTTGTCAATTTTCAAAGAGTTAGCACAAACCGTGTTTCATTTAGAGTTCCCAACACATCTATCTATATAGGAGAAAACAGAGTGAAACCTAAAAATTCAAACTCTTACTGGAAACGAACGCTTCAACCTAGAACAGTGAAAATTGGGCAGCCAAGTGGGCTTAGTGAACTGATCATTACCACAAAGTCTCATCAAGATTGGGTGAAAAAATGTTTGCCGAGATTTCAGAAAACCAGTACTTTTGGACGCTTGGCACACCTTTCCAATGAAAATGTCTTTAGGCAGTCTCGCTTAGGGCTGCTTCAAGAGGAAACAAACCATAGAGACAGAACTTAGAACTACTTTATTTTGTCAATTTTCCAAGAGCTAGCACAAACCGTGTTTCATTTAGAGTTCCCAACACATCTATCTATAGAGGAGAAAACAGAGTGAAACCTAAAAATTCAAACTCCTACTGGAAACGAACGCTTCAACCTAGAAGAGTGAAAATTGGGCAGCCAAGTGGGCTTAGTGAACTGATCATTACCACAAAGTCTCATCAAGATTGGGTGAAAAAATGTTTGCCGAGATTTCAGAAAACCAGTACTTTTGGACGCTTGGCACACCTTTCCAATGAAAATGTCTTTAGGCAGTCTCCGTTTAGGGCTGCTTCAAGAGGAAACAAACCATAGAGACAGAACTTAGAACTACTTTATTTTGTCAATTTTCAAAGAGTTAGCACAAACCGTGTTTCATTTAGAGTTCCCAACACATCTATCTATGTATCAGAAAACAGAGTGAAACCTAAAAATTCAAACTCTTACTGGAAACAAACGCTTCAACCTAGAACAGTGAAAATTGGGCAGCCAAGTGGGCTTAGTGAACTGATCATTACCACAAAGTCTCATCAAGATTGGGTGAAAAAATGTTTGCCGAGATTTCAGAAAACCAGTACTTTTGGACGCTTGCCACACCTTTCCAATGAAAATGTCTTTAGGCAGTCTCGCTTAGGGCTGCTTCAAGAGGAAACAATCCATAGAGACAGAACTTAGAACTACTTTATTTTGTCAATTTTCCAAGAGCTAGCACAAACCGTGTTTCATTTAGAGTTCCCAACACATCTATCTATATAGGAGAAAACAGAGTGAAACCTAAAAATTCAAACTCTTACTGGAAACGAACGCTTCAACCTAGAAGAGTGAAAATTGGGCAGCCAAGTGGGCTTAGTGAACTGATCATTACCACAAAGTCTCATCAAGATTGGGTGAAAAAATGTTTGCCGAGATTTCAGAAAACCAGTACTTTTGGACGCTTGGCACACCTTTCCAATGAAAATGTCTTTAGGCAGTCTCCGCTTAGGGCTGCTTCAAGAGGAAACAAACCATAGAGACAGAACTTAGAACTACTTTATTTTGTCAATTTTCAAAGAGTTAGCACAAACCGTGTTTCATTTAGAGTTCCCAACACATCTATCTATATAGGAGAAAACAGAGTGAAACCTAAAAATTCAAACTCTTACTGGAAACAAACGCTTCAACCTAGAACAGTGAAAATTGGGCAGCCAAGTGGGCTTAGTGAACTGATCATTACCACAAAGTCTCATCAAGATTGGGTGAAAAAATGTTTGCCGAGATTTCAGAAAACCAGTACTTTTGGACGCTTGGCACACCTTTCCAATGAAAATGTCTTTAGGCAGTCTCGCTTAGGGCTGCTTCAAGAGGAAACAAACCATAGAGACAGAACTTAGAACTACTTTATTTTGTCAATTTTCCAAGAGCTAGCACAAACCGTGTTTCATTTAGAGTTCCCAACACATCTATCTATAGAGGAGAAAACAGAGTGAAACCTAAAAATTCAAACTCTTACTGGAAACGAACGCTTCAACCTAGAAGAGTGAAAATTGGGCAGCCAAGTGGGCTTAGTGAACTGATCATTACCACAAAGTCTCATCAAGATTGGGTGAAAAAATGTTTGCCGAGATTTCAGAAAACCAGTACTTTTGGACGCTTGGCACACCTTTCCAATGAAAATGTCTTTAGGCAGTCTCCGTTTAGGGCAGCTTCAAGAGGAAACAAACCATTGAGACAGAACTTAGAACTACTTTATTTTGTCAATTTTCAAAGAGTTAGCACAAACCGTGTTTCATTTAGAGTTCCCAACACATCTATCTATATAGGAGAAAACAGAGTGAAATCTAAAAATTCAAACTCTTACTGGAAACAAACGCTTCAACCTAGAAGAGTGAAAATTGGGCAGCCAAGTGGGCTTAGTGAACTGATCATTACCACAAAGTCTCATCAAGATTGGGTGAAAAAATGTTTGCCGAGATTTCAGAAAACCAGTACTTTTGGACGCTTGGCACACCTTTCCAATGAAAATGTCTTTAGGCAGTCTCGCTTAGGGCTGCTTCAAGAGGAAACAAACCATAGAGACAGAACTTAGAACTACTTTATTTTGTCAATTTTCCAAGAGCTAGCACAAACCGTGTTTCATTTAGAGTTCCCAACACATCTATCTATAGAGGAGAAAACAGAGTGAAACTTAAAAATTCAAACTCTTACTGGAAACGAACGCTTCAACCTAGAAGAGTGAAAATTGGGCAGCCAAGTGGGCTTAGTGAACTGATCATTACCACAAAGTCTCATCAAGATTGGGTGAAAAAATGTTTGCCGAGATTTCAGAAAACCAGTACTTTTGGACGCTTGCCACACCTTTCCAATGAAAATGTCTTTAGGCAGTCTCGCTTTGGGCTGCTTCAAGAGGAAACAATCCATAGAGACAGAACTTAGAACTACTTTATTTTGTCAATTTTCCAAGAGCTAGCACAAACCGTGTTTCATTTAGAGTTCCCAACACATCTATCTATATAGGAGAAAACAGAGTGAAACCTAAAAATTCAAACCCTTACTGGAAACGAACGCTTCAACCTAGAAGAGTGAAAATTGGGCAGCCAAGTGGGCTTAGTGAACTGATCATTACCACAAAGTCTCATCAAGATTGGGTGAAAAAATGTTTGCCGAGATTTCAGAAAACCAGTACTTTTGGACGCTTGGCACACCTTTCCAATGAAAATGTCTTTAGGCAGTCTCCGCTTAGGGCTGCTTCAAGAGGAAACAAACCATAGAGACAGAACTTAGAACTACTTTATTTTGTCAATTTTCAAAGAGTTAGCACAAACCGTGTTTCATTTAGAGTTCCCAACACATCTATCTATATAGGAGAAAACAGAGTGAAACCTAAAAATTCAAACTCTTACTGGAAACAAACGCTTCAACCTAGAACAGTGAAAATTGGGCAGCCAAGTGGGCTTAGTGAACTGATCATTACCACAAAGTCTCATCAAGATTGGGTGAAAAAATGTTTGCCGAGATTTCAGAAAACCAGTACTTTTGGACGCTTGGCACACCTTTCCAATGAAAATGTCTTTAGGCAGTCTCCGTTTAGGGCTGCTTCAAGAGGAAACAAACCATAGAGACAGAACTTAGAACTACTTTATTTTGTCAATTTTCAAAGAGTTAACACAAACCGTGTTTCATTTAGAGTTCCCAACACATCTATCTATATAGGAGAAAACAGAGTGAAACCTAAAAATTCAGACTCTTACTGGAAACGAACGCTTCAACCTAGAACAGTGAAAATTGGGCAGCCAAGTGGGCTTAGTGAACTTATCATTACCACAAAGTCTCATCAAGATTGGGTGAAAAAATGTTTGCCGAGATTTCAGAAAACCAGTACTTTTGGACGCTTGGCACACCTTTCCAATGAAAATGTCTTTAGGCAGTCTCCGTTTAGGGCTGCTTCAAGAGGAAACAAACCATAGAGACAGAACTTAGAACTACTTTATTTTGTCAATTTTCAAAGAGTTAACACAAACCGTCTATCATTTAGAGTTCAGAACACATCTATCTATATATATCTATATAGGAGAAAACAGAGTGAAACCTGAAAATTCAGACTCTTACTGGAAACGAACGCTTCAACCTAGAACAGTGAAAATTGGGCAGCCAAGTGCGCTTAGTGAACTGATCATTACCACAAAGTCTCATCAAGATTGGGTGAAAAAATGTTTGCCGAGATTTCAGAAAACCAGTACTTTTGGACGCTTGCCACACCTTTCCAATGAAAATGTCTTTAGGCAGTCTCCGCTTAGGGCTGCTTCAAGAGGAAACAAACCATAGAGACAGAACTTAGAACTACTTTATTTTGTCAATTTTCCAAGAGCTAGCACAAACCGTGTTTCATTTAGAGTTCCCAACACATCTATCTATATAGGAGAAAACAGAGTGAAACCTAAAACTTCAAACTCTTACTGGAAACGAACGCTTCAACCTAGAACAGTGAAAATTGGGCAGCCAAGTGCGCTTAGTGAACTGATCATTACCACAAAGTCTCATCAAGATTGGGTGAAAAAATGTTTGCCGAGATTTCAGAAAACCAGTACTTTTGGACGCTTGGCCCACCTTTTCAATGAAAATGTCTTTAGGCAGTCTCGCTTAGGGCTGCTTCAAGAGGAAACAAACCATAGAGACAGAACTTAGAACTACTTTATTTTGTCAATTTTCCAAGAGCTAGCACAAACCGTGTTTCATTTAGAGTTCCCAATACATCTATCTATAGAGGAGAAAACAGAGTGAAACCTAAAAATTCAAACTCTTACTGGAAACGAACGCTTCAACCTAGAAGAGTGAAAATTGGGCAGCCAAGTGGGCTTAGTGAACTGATCATTACCACAAAGTCTCATCAAGATTGGGTGAAAAAATGTTTGCCGAGATTTCAGAAAACCAGTACTTTTGGACGCTTGGCACACCTTTCCAATGAAAATGTCTTTAGGCAGTCTCCGCTTAGGGCTGCTTCAAGAGGAAACAAACCATAGAGACAGAACTTAGAACTACTTTATTTTGTCAATTTTCAAAGAGTTAGCACAAACCGTGTTTCATTTAGAGTTCCCAACACATCTATCTATATAGGAGAAAACAGAGTGAAACCTAAAAACTCAAACTCTTACTGGAAACAAACGCTTCAACCTAGAACAGTGAAAATTGGGCAGCCAAGTGGGCTTAGTGAACTGATCATTACCACAAAGTCTCATCAAGATTGGGTGAAAAAATGTTTGCCGAGATTTCAGAAAACCAGTACTTTTGGACGCTTGGCACACCTTTCCAATGAAAATGTCTTTAGGCAGTCTCCGTTTAGGGCTGCTTCAAGAGGAAACAAACCATAGAGACAGAACTTAGAACTACTTTATTTTGTCAATTTTCAAAGAGTTAACACAAACCGTGTTTCATTTAGAGTTCCCAACACATCTATCTATATAGGAGAAAACAGAGTGAAACCTAAAAATTCAGACTCTTACTGGAAACGAACGCTTCAACCTAGAACAGTGAAAATTGGGCAGCCAAGTGGGCTTAGTGAACTTATCATTACCACAAAGTCTCATCAAGATTGGGTGAAAAAATGTTTGCCGAGATTTCAGAAAACCAGTACTTTTGGACGCTTGGCACACCTTTCCAATGAAAATGTCTTTAGGCAGTCTCCGTTTAGGGCTGCTTCAAGAGGAAACAAACCATAGAGACAGAACTTAGAACTACTTTATTTTGTCAATTTTCAAAGAGTTAACACAAACCGTGTATCATTTAGAGTTCCCAACACATCTATCTATATATATCTATATAGGAGAAAACAGAGTGAAACCTGAAAATTCAGACTCTTACTGGAAACGAACGCTTCAACCTAGAACAGTGAAAATTGGGCAGCCAAGTGCGCTTAGTGAACTGATCATTACCACAAAGTCTCATCAAGATTGGGTGAAAAAATGTTTGCCGAGATTTCAGAAAACCAGTACTTTTGGACGCTTGCCACACCTTTCCAATGAAAATGTCTTTAGGCAGTCTCCGCTTAGGGCTGCTTCAAGAGGAAACAAACCATAGAGACAGAACTTAGAACTACTTTATTTTGTCAATTTTCCAAGAGCTAGCACAAACCGTGTTTCATTTAGAGTTCCCAACACATCTATCTATATAGGAGAAAACAGAGTGAAACCTAAAACTTCAAACTCTTACTGGAAACGAACGCTTCAACCTAGAACAGTGAAAATTGGGCAGCCAAGTGGGCTTAGTGAACTGATCATTACCACAAAGTCTCATCAAGATTGGGTGAAAAAATGTTTGCCGAGATTTCAGAAAACCAGTACTTTTGGACGCTTGGCACACCTTTCCAATGAAAATGTCTTTAGGCAGTCTCGCTTAGGGCTGCTTCAAGAGGAAACAAACCATAGAGACAGAACTTAGAACTACTTTATTTTGTCAATTTTCAAAGAGTTAACACAAACCGTGTTTCATTTAGAGTTCCCAACACATCTATCTATATAGGAGAAAACAGAGTGAAACCTGAAAATTCAGACTCTTACTGGAAACGAACGCTTCAACCTAGAACAGTGAAAATTGGGCAGCCAAGTGCGCTTAGTGAACTGATCATTACCACAAAGTCTCATCAAGATTGGGTGAAAAAATGTTTGCCGAGATTTCAGAAAACCAGTACTTTTGGACGCTTGCCACACCTTTCCAATGAAAATGTCTTTAGGCAGTCTCCGCTTAGGGCTGCTTCAAGAGGAAACAAACCATAGAGACAGAACTTAGAACTACTTTATTTTGTCAATTTTCCAAGAGCTAGCACAAACCGTGTTTCATTTAGAGTTCCCAACACATCTATCTATATAGGAGAAAACAGAGTGAAACCTAAAACTTCAAACTCTTACTGGAAACGAACGCTTCAACCTAGAACAGTGAAAATTGGGCAGCCAAGTGCGCTTAGTGAACTGATCATTACCACAAAGTCTCATCAAGATTGGGTGAAAAAATGTTTGCCGAGATTTCAGAAAACCAGTACTTTTGGACGCTTGGCACACCTTTTCAATGAAAATGTCTTTAGGCAGTCTCGCTTAGGGCTGCTTCAAGAGGAAACAAACCATAGAGACAGAACTTAGAACTACTTTATTTTGTCAATTTTCCAAGAGCTAGCACAAACCGTGTTTCATTTAGAGTTCCCAATACATCTATCTATAGAGGAGAAAACAGAGTGAAACCTAAAAATTCAAACTCTTACTGGAAACGAACGCTTCAACCTAGAAGAGTGAAAATTGGGCAGCCAAGTGGGCTTAGTGAACTGATCATTACCACAAAGTCTCATCAAGATTGGGTGAAAAAATGTTTGCCGAGATTTCAGAAAACCAGTACTTTTGGACGCTTGGCACACCTTTCCAATGAAAATGTCTTTAGGCAGTCTCCGTTTAGGGCTGCTTCAAGAGGAAACAAACCATAGAGACAGAACTTAGAACTACTTTATTTTGTCAATTTTCAAAGAGTTAGCACAAACCGTGTTTCATTTAGAGTTCCCAACACATCTATCTATATAGGAGAAAACAGAGTGAAACCTAAAAATTCAAACTCTTACTGGAAACAAACGCTTCAACCTAGAACAGTGAAAATTGGGCAGCCAAGTGGGCTTAGTGAACTGATCATTACCACAAAGTCTCATCAAGATTGGGTGAAAAAATGTTTGCCGAGATTTCAGAAAACCAGTACTTTTGGACGCTTGGCACACCTTTCCGATGAAAATGTCTTTAGGCAGTGTCCGTTTAGGGCTGCTTCAAGAGGAAACAAACCATAGAGACAGAACTTAGAACTACTTTATTTTGTCAATTTTCCAAGAGTTAACACAAACCGTGTTTCATTTAGAGTTCCCAACACATCTATCTATATAGGAGAAAACAGAGTGAAACCTAAAACTTCAAACTCTTACTGGAAACGAACGCTTCAACCTAGAACAGTGAAAATTGGGCAGCCAATTGCGCTTAGTGAACTGATCATTACCACAAAGTCTCATCAAGATTGGGTGAAAAAATGTTTGCCGAGATTTCAGAAAACCAGTACTTTTGGACGCTTGCCACACCTTTCCAATGAAAATGTCTTTAGGCAGTCTCCGCTTAGGGCTGCTTCAAGAGGAAACAAACCATAGAGACAGAACTTAGAACTACTTTATTTTGTCAATTTTCCAAGAGCTAGCACAAACCGTGTTTCATTTAGAGTTCCCAACACCTCTATCTATATAGGAGAAAACAGAGTGAAACCTAAAACTTCAAACTCTTACTGGAAACGAACGCTTCAACCTAGAACAGTGAAAATTGGGCAGCCAAGTGGGCTTAGTGAACTGATCATTACCACAAAGTCTCATCAAGATTGGGTGAAAAAATGTTTGCCGAGATTTCAGAAAACCAGTACTTTTGGACGCATGGCACACCTTTCCAATGAAAATGTCTTTAGGCAGTCTCGCTTAGGGCTGCTTCAAGAGGAAACAAACCATAGAGACAGAACTTAGAACTACTTTATTTTGTCAATTTTCCAAGAGCTAGCACAAACCGTGTTTCTTTTAGAGTTCCCAACACATCTATCTATAGAGGAGAAAACAGAGTGAAACCTAAAAATTCAAACTCTTACTGGAAACGAACGCTTCAACCTAGAACAGTGAAAATTGGGCAGCCAAGTGGGCTTAGTGAACTGATCATTACCACAAAGTCTCATCAAGATTGGGTGAAAAAATGTTTGCCGAGATTTCAGAAAACCAGTACTTTTGGACGCTTGGCACACCTTTCCAATGAAAATGTCTTTAGGCAGTCTCCGTTTAGGGCTGCTTCAAGAGGAAACAAACCATAGAGACAGAACTTAGAACTACTTTATTTTGTCAATTTTCAAAGAGTTAGCACAAACCGTGTTTCATTTAGAGTTCCCAACACATCTATCTATATAGGAGAAAACAGAGTGAAACCTAAAAATTCAAACTCTTACTGGAAACAAACGCTTCAACCTAGAACAGTGAAAATTGGGCAGCCAAGTGGGCTTAGTGAACTTATCATTACCACAAAGTCTCATCAAGATTGGGTGAAAAAATGTTTGCCGAGATTTCAGAAAACCAGTACTTTTGGACGCTTGGCACACCTTTCCAATGAAAATGTCTTTAGGCAGTCTCCGTTTAGGGCTGCTTCAAGAGGAAACAAACCATAGAGACAGAACTTAGAACTACTTTATTTTGTCAATTTTCAAAGAGTTAACACAAACCGTGTATCATTTAGAGTTCCCAACACATCTATCTATATATATCTATATAGGAGAAAACAGAGTGAAACCTGAAAATTCAGACTCTTACTGGAAACGAACGCTTCAACCTAGAACAGTGAAAATTGGGCAGCCAAGTGCGCTTAGTGAACTGATCATTACCACAAAGTCTCATCAAGATTGGGTGAAAAAATGTTTGCCGAGATTTCAGAAAACCAGTACTTTTGGACGCTTGCCACACCTTTCCAATGAAAATGTCTTTAGGCAGTCTCCGCTTAGGGCTGCTTCAAGAGGAAACAAACCATAGAGACAGAACTTAGAACTACTTTATTTTGTCAATTTTCCAAGAGCTAGCACAAACCGTGTTTCATTTAGAGTTCCCAACACATCTATCTATATAGGAGAAAACAGAGTGAAACCTAAAACTTCAAACTCTTACTGGAAACGAACGCTTCAACCTAGAACAGTGAAAATTGGGCAGCCAAGTGGGCTTAGTGAACTGATCATTACCACAAAGTCTCATCAAGATTGGGTGAAAAAATGTTTGCCGAGATTTCAGAAAACCAGTACTTTTGGACGCTTGGCACACCTTTCCAATGAAAATGTCTTTAGGCAGTCTCGCTTAGGGCTGCTTCAAGAGGAAACAAACCATAGAGACAGAACTTAGAACTACTT
Source organism: Callospermophilus lateralis (assembly GCF_048772815.1). Classification (NCBI taxonomy): domain Eukaryota; kingdom Metazoa; phylum Chordata; class Mammalia; order Rodentia; family Sciuridae; genus Callospermophilus; species Callospermophilus lateralis. The sequence goes on along the minus strand of NW_027511977.1, from coordinate 2,773 downwards.
TATTTTGTCAATTTTCAAAGAGTTAACACAAACCGTGTTTCATTTAGAGTTCCCAACACATCTATCTATATAGGAGAAAACAGAGTGAAACCTGAAAATTCAGACTCTTACTGGAAACGAACGCTTCAACCTAGAACAGTGAAAATTGGGCAGCCAAGTGCGCTTAGTGAACTGATCATTACCACAAAGTCTCATCAAGATTGGGTGAAAAAATGTTTGCCGAGATTTCAGAAAACCAGTACTTTTGGACGCTTGCCACACCTTTCCAATGAAAATGTCTTTAGGCAGTCTCCGCTTAGGGCTGCTTCAAGAGGAAACAAACCATAGAGACAGAACTTAGAACTACTTTATTTTGTCAATTTTCCAAGAGCTAGCACAAACCGTGTTTCATTTAGAGTTCCCAACACATCTATCTATATAGGAGAAAACAGAGTGAAACCTAAAACTTCAAACTCTTACTGGAAACGAACGCTTCAACCTAGAACAGTGAAAATTGGGCAGCCAAGTGCGCTTAGTGAACTGATCATTACCACAAAGTCTCATCAAGATTGGGTGAAAAAATGTTTGCCGAGATTTCAGAAAACCAGTACTTTTGGACGCTTGGCACACCTTTTCAATGAAAATGTCTTTAGGCAGTCTCGCTTAGGGCTGCTTCAAGAGGAAACAAACCATAGAGACAGAACTTAGAACTACTTTATTTTGTCAATTTTCCAAGAGCTAGCACAAACCGTGTTTCATTTAGAGTTCCCAATACATCTATCTATAGAGGAGAAAACAGAGTGAAACCTAAAAATTCAAACTCTTACTGGAAACGAACGCTTCAACCTAGAAGAGTGAAAATTGGGCAGCCAAGTGGGCTTAGTGAACTGATCATTACCACAAAGTCTCATCAAGATTGGGTGAAAAAATGTTTGCCGAGATTTCAGAAAACCAGTACTTTTGGACGCTTGGCACACCTTTCCAATGAAAATGTCTTTAGGCAGTCTCCGTTTAGGGCTGCTTCAAGAGGAAACAAACCATAGAGACAGAACTTAGAACTACTTTATTTTGTCAATTTTCAAAGAGTTAGCACAAACCGTGTTTCATTTAGAGTTCCCAACATATCTATCTATATAGGAGAAAACAGAGTGAAACCTAAAAATTCAAACTCTTACTGGAAACAAACGCTTCAACCTAGAACAGTGAAAATTGGGCAGCCAAGTGGGCTTAGTGAACTGATCATTACCACAAAGTCTCATCAAGATTGGGTGAAAAAATGTTTGCCGAGATTTCAGAAAACCAGTACTTTTGGACGCTTGGCACACCTTTCCGATGAAAATGTCTTTAGGCAGTGTCCGTTTAGGGCTGCTTCAAGAGGAAACAAACCATAGAGACAGAACTTAGAACTACTTTATTTTGTCAATTTTCCAAGAGTTAACACAAACCGTGTTTCATTTAGAGTTCCCAACACATCTATCTATATAGGAGAAAACAGAGTGAAACCTAAAACTTCAAACTCTTACTGGAAACGAACGCTTCAACCTAGAACAGTGAAAATTGGGCAGCCAATTGCGCTTAGTGAACTGATCATTACCACAAAGTCTCATCAAGATTGGGTGAAAAAATGTTTGCCGAGATTTCAGAAAACCAGTACTTTTGGACGCTTGCCACACCTTTCCAATGAAAATGTCTTTAGGCAGTCTCCGCTTAGGGCTGCTTCAAGAGGAAACAAACCATAGAGACAGAACTTAGAACTACTTTATTTTGTCAATTTTCCAAGAGCTAGCACAAACCGTGTTTCATTTAGAGTTCCCAACACCTCTATCTATATAGGAGAAAACAGAGTGAAACCTAAAACTTCAAACTCTTACTGGAAACGAACGCTTCAACCTAGAACAGTGAAAATTGGGCAGCCAAGTGGGCTTAGTGAACTGATCATTACCACAAAGTCTCATCAAGATTGGGTGAAAAAATGTTTGCCGAGATTTCAGAAAACCAGTACTTTTGGACGCATGGCACACCTTTCCAATGAAAATGTCTTTAGGCAGTCTCGCTTAGGGCTGCTTCAAGAGGAAACAAACCATAGAGACAGAACTTAGAACTACTTTATTTTGTCAATTTTCCAAGAGCTAGCACAAACCGTGTTTCTTTTAGAGTTCCCAACACATCTATCTATAGAGGAGAAAACAGAGTGAAACGTAAAAATTCAAACTCTTACTGGAAACGAACGCTTCAACCTAGAACAGTGAAAATTGGGCAGCCAAGGGGGCTTAGTGAACTGATCATTACCACAAAGTCTCATCAAGATTGGGTGAAAAAATGTTTGCCGAGATTTCAGAAAACCAGTACTTTTGGACGCTTGGCACACCTTTCCAATGAAAATGTCTTTAGGCAGTCTCCGTTTAGGGCTGCTTCAAGAGGAAACAAACCATAGAGACAGAACTTAGAACTACTTTATTTTGTCAATTTTCAAAGAGTTAGCACAAACCGTGTTTCATTTAGAGTTCCCAACACATCTATCTATATAGGAGAAAACAGAGTGAAACCTAAAAATTCAAACTCTTACTGGAAACAAACGCTTCAACCTAGAACAGTGAAAATTGGGCAGCCAAGTGGGCTTAGTGAACTTATCATTACCACAAAGTCTCATCAAGATTGGGTGAAAAAATGTTTGCCGAGATTTCAGAAAACCAGTACTTTTGGACGCTTGGCACACCTTTCCAATGAAAATGTCTTTAGGCAGTCTCCGTTTAGGGCTGCTTCAAGAGGAAACAAACCATAGAGACAGAACTTA
>NW_027511976.1:0-19119 GCF_048772815.1 Callospermophilus lateralis | reverse complement strand
TTTCCAGTAACAGTTTGAATTTTTAGGTTTCACTCTGTTTTCTGGTATATAGATAGATGTGTTGAAACTCTAAATCAAATACGGTTTGTGCTAGCTCCTTGAAACTTGAGCAAATGAAGTAGTTCTAAGTTCTATCTCTATGGTTTGTTTCCTCTTGAAGTACCCCATGCAGAGACTGGCGAAAACCACTTTCGTTTGAAAGGGGTTGCCAAGCTTCCAAAAAACTACTAGTTGGCTGAAATCTCAGAAAACATTTTGTCACCAAATCTTGATGAAACTTGGTGGTAATGATCAATTCACTAAGCCCACTTGGCTGCCCAATTTTCACTCTTCTAGGTTCAAGCGTTCGTTTCCAGTAACAGTTTGAATTTTTAGGTTTCACTCTGTTTTCTGCTATATAGATAGATGTGTTTGAAACTCTATATTAAATACGGTTTGTGCTAGCTCCTTGAAACTTGAGCAAATGAAGTAGTTCTAAGTTCTATGTCTATGGTTTGTTTCCCCTTGAAGTACCCCTTGCAGAGACTGGCGAAAAACACTTTGGTTTGAAAGGGGTTGCCAAGCTTCAAAAAACTACTAGTTGGCTGAAATCTCAGCAAACATTTTTTCACCAAATCTTGATGATACTTGGTGGTAATGATCAGTTCACTAAGCCCACTTGGCTGCCCAATTTTCACTCTTCTAGGTTCAAGCATTCGTTTCCAGCAACACTTTGAAATTTTAGGTTTCACTCTGTTTTCTGCTATATAGATAGATGTGTTGAAACTCTAAATCAAATACGGTTTGTGCTAGCTCCTTGAAACTTGAGCAAATGAAGTAGTTCTAAGTTCTATCTCTATGGTTTGTTTCCTCTTGAAGTACCCCTTGCAGAGACTGGTGAAAACCACTTTCGTTTGAAAGGGGTTGCCAAGCTTCCAAAAAACTACTAGTTGGCTGAAATCTCAGCAAACATTTTTTCACCAAATCTTCATGATACTTGGTGGTAATGATCACTTCACTAAGCCCACTTGGCTGCCCAATTTTTATTCTTCTAGGTTGAAGCGTTCGTTTCCAGTAACAGTTTGAATTTTTAGGTTTCACTGTGTTTTCTCCTACATAGATAGCTGTGTTTGGAATTCTAAATCAAACACGGTTTGTGCTAGCTCCTTGAAACTTGACCAAATGAAGTAGTTCTAAGTTCTATCTCCATGGATTGCTTCCTCTTGAAGTACCCCATGCAGAATCTGGCGAAAACCTCTTTCGTTTGAAAGGGGTTGCCAAGCTTCCAAAAAACTACTAGTTGGCTGAAATCTCAGCAAACATTTTTTCACCAAATCTTGATGATACTTGGTGGTAATGATCAGTTCACTAAGCCCACTTGCCTGTCCAATTTTTATTCTTCTAGGTTGAAGCATTCGTTTCCAGTAACAGTTTGAATTTTTAGGTTTCACTCTGTTTTCTCCTACATAGATACATGTGTTTTAAACTCTATATCAAATACGGTCTGTGCTAGCTCCTTGAAACTTGAGCAAATGAAGTAGTTCTAAGTTCTATCTCTATGGTTTGTTTCCCCTTGAAGTACCCCTTGCAGACACTGGCGAAAAACACTTTCGTTTGAAAGGGGTTGCCAAGCTTCCAAAAAACTACTAGTTGGCTGAAATCTCAGCAAACATTTTTTCACCAAATCTTGATGATACTTGGTGGTAATGATCAGTTCACTAAGCCCACTTGGCTGCCCAATTTTCACTCTTCTAGGTTCAAGCGTTCGTTTCCAGTAACAGTTTGAATTTTTAGGTTTCACTCTGTTTTCTGCTATATAGATAGATGTGTTGAAACTCTAAATCAAATACGGTTTGTGCTAGCTCCTTGAAACTTGAGCAAATGAAGTAGTTCTAAGTTCTACCTCTATGGTTTGTTTCCTCTTGAAGTACCCCATGCAGAGACTGGCGAAAAACACTTTCGTTTGAAAGGGGTTGCCAAGCTTCCAAAAAACTACTAGTTGGCTGAAATCTCAGCAAACATTTTTTCACCAAATCTTGATGATACTTGGTGGTAATGATCAGTTCACTAAGCCCACTTGGCTGCCCAATTTTTATTCTTCTAGGTTGAAGCATTCGTTTCCAGTAACTGTTTGAATTTTTAGGTTTCACTCTGTTTTCTCCTACATAGATAGCTGTGTTTGGAATTCTAAATCAAACACGGTTTGTGCTAGCTCCTTGAAACTTGACCAAATGAAGTAGTTCTAAGTTCTATCTCTATGGTTTGTTTCCCCTTGAAGTACCCCTTGCAGAGACTGGCGAAAACCACTTTCGTTTGAATGGGGTTGCCAAGCTTCCAAAAAACTACTAGTTGGCTGAAATCTCAGCAAACATTTTTTCACCAAATCTTGATGATACTTGGTGGTAATGATCAGTTCACTAAGCCCACTTGGCTGCCCAATTTTCACTCTTCTAGGTTCAAGCGTTCGTTTCCAGTAACAGTTTGAATTTTTAGGTTTCACTCTGTTTTCTGGTATATAGATAGATGTGTTGAAACTCTAAATCAAATACGGTTTGTGCTAGCTCCTTGAAACTTGAGCAAATGAAGTAGTTCTAAGTTCTATCTCTATGGTTTGTTTCCTCTTGAAGTACCCCATGCAGAGACTGGCGAAAACCACTTTCGTTTGAAAGGGGTTGCCAAGCTTCCAAAAAACTACTAGTTGGCTGAAATCTCAGAAAACATTTTTTCACCAAATCTTGATGAAACTTGGTGGTAATGATCAATTCACTAAGCCCACTTGGCTGCCCAATTTTCACTCTTCTAGGTTCAAGCGTTCGTTTCCAGTAACAGTTTGAATTTTTAGGTTTCACTCTGTTTTCTGCTATATAGATAGATGTGTTTGAAACTCTATATTAAATACGGTTTGTGCTAGCTCCTTGAAACTTGAGCAAATGAAGTAGTTCTAAGTTCTATGTCTATGGTTTGTTTCCCCTTGAAGTACCCCTTGCAGAGACTGGCGAAAAACACTTTGGTTTGAAAGGGGTTGCCAAGCTTCAAAAAACTACTAGTTGGCTGAAATCTCAGCAAACATTTTTTCACCAAATCTTGATGATACTTGGTGGTAATGATCAGTTCACTAAGCCCACTTGGCTGCCCAATTTTCACTCTTCTAGGTTCAAGCATTCGTTTCCAGCAACACTTTGAAATTTTAGGTTTCACTCTGTTTTCTGCTATATAGATAGATGTGTTGAAACTCTAAATCAAATACGGTTTGTGCTAGCTCCTTGAAACTTGAGCAAATGAAGTAGTTCTAAGTTCTATCTCTATGGTTTGTTTCCTCTTGAAGTACCCCTTGCAGAGACTGGTGAAAACCACTTTCGTTTGAAAGGGGTTGCCAAGCTTCCAAAAAACTACTAGTTGGCTGAAATCTCAGCAAACATTTTTTCACCAAATCTTCATGATACTTGGTGGTAATGATCACTTCACTAAGCCCACTTGGCTGCCCAATTTTTATTCTTCTAGGTTGAAGCGTTCGTTTCCAGTAACAGTTTGAATTTTTAGGTTTCACTGTGTTTTCTCCTACATAGATAGCTGTGTTTGGAATTCTAAATCAAACACGGTTTGTGCTAGCTCCTTGAAACTTGACCAAATGAAGTAGTTCTAAGTTCTATCTCCATGGATTGCTTCCTCTTGAAGTACCCCATGCAGAATCTGGCGAAAACCTCTTTCGTTTGAAAGGGGTTGCCAAGCTTCCAAAAAACTACTAGTTGGCTGAAATCTCAGCAAACATTTTTTCACCAAATCTTGATGATACTTGGTGGTAATGATCAGTTCACTAAGCCCACTTGCCTGTCCAATTTTTATTCTTCTAGGTTGAAGCATTCGTTTCCAGTAACAGTTTGAATTTTTAGGTTTCACTCTGTTTTCTCCTACATAGATACATGTGTTTTAAACTCTATATCAAATACGGTCTGTGCTAGCTCCTTGAAACTTGAGCAAATGAAGTAGTTCTAAGTTCTATCTCTATGGTTTGTTTCCCCTTGAAGTACCCCATGCAGAGACTGGCGAAAACCACTTTCGTTTGAAAGGGGTTGCCAAGCTTCCAAAAAACTACTAGTTGGCTGAAATCTCAGCAAACATTTTTTCACCAAATCTTGATGATACTTGGTGGTAATGATCAGTTCACTAAGCCCACTTGGCTGCCCAATTTTCACTCTTCTAGGTTCAAGCGTTCGTTTCCAGTAACAGTTTGAATTTTTAGGTTTCACTCTGTTTTCTGCTATATAGATAGATGTGTTTGAAACTCTATATCAAATACGGTTTGTGCTAGCTCCTTGAAACTTGAGCAAATGAAGTAGTTCTAAGTTCTATCTCTATGGTTTGTTTCCCCTTGAAGTACCCCTTGCAGAGACTGGCGAAAATCACTTTCGTTTGAAAGGGGTTGCCAAGCTTCCAAAAAACTACTAGTTGGCTGAAATCTCAGCAAACATTTTTTCACCAAATCTTGATGATACTTGGTGGTAATGATCAGTTCACTAAGCCCACTTGGCTGCCCAATTTTCACTCTTCTAGGTTCAAGCGTTCGTTTCCAGCAACACTTTGAATTTTTAGGTTTCACTCTGTTTTCTGGTATATAGATAGATGTGTTGAAACTCTAAATCAAATACGGTTTGTGCTAGCTCCTTGAAACTTGACCAAATGAAGTAGTTCTAAGTTCTATCTCTATGGTTTGTTTCCTCTTGAAGTACCCCTTGCAGAGACTGGTGAAAACCACTTTCGTTTGAAACGGGTTGCCAAGCTTCCAAAAAACTACTAGTTGGCTGAAATCTCAGCAAACATTTTTTCACCAAATCTTGATGATACTTGGTGGTAATGATCAGTTCACTAAGCCCACTTGACTGCCCAATTTTCACTCTTCTAGGTTCCAGCGTTCCTTTCCAGTAACAGTTTGAATTCTTAGGTTTCACTCTGTTTTCTGCTATATAGATAGATGTGTTGAAACTCTAAATCAAATACGGTTTGTGCTAGCTCCTTGAAACTTGAGCAAATGAAGTAGTTCTAAGTTCTATCTCTATGGTTTGTTTCCTCTTGAAGTACCCCATGCAGAGACTGGCGAAAAACACTTTCGTTTGAAAGGGGTTGCCAAGCTTCCAAAAAACTACTAGTTGGCTGAAATCTCAGCAAACATTTTTTCACCAAATCTTGATGATACTTGGTGGTAATGATCAGTTCACTAAGCCCACTTGGCTGCCCAATTTTTATTCTTCTAGGTTGAAGCATTCGTTTCCAGTAACAGTTTGAATTTTTAGGTTTCACTCTGTTTTCTCCTACATAGATAGCTGTGTTTGGAATTCTAAATCAAACACGGTTTGTGCTAGCTCCTCGAAACTTGACCAAATGAAGTAGTTCTAAGTTCTATCTCTATGGTTTGTTTCCTCTTGAAGTACCCCTTGCAGAGACTGGCGAAAACCACTTTCGTTTGAAAGGGGTTGCCAAGCTTCCAAAAAACTACTAGTTGGCTGAAATCTCAGCAAACATTTTTTCACCAAATCTTGATGATACTTGGTGGTAATGATCAGTTCACTAAGCCCACTTGGCTGCCCAATTTTCACTCTTCTAGGTTCAAGCGTTCGTTTCCAGCAACACTTTGAATTTTTAGGTTTCACTCTGTTTTCTGCTATATAGATAGATGTGTTGAAACTCTAAATCAAATACGGTTTGTGCTAGCTCCTTGAAACTTGAGCAAATGAAGTAGTTCTAAGTTCTATCTCTATGGTTTGTTTCCTCTTGAAGTACCCCTTGCAGAGACTGGTGAAAACCACTTTCGTTTGAAAGGGGTTGCCAAGCTTCCAAAAAACTACTAGTTGGCTGAAATCTCAGCAAACATTTTTTCACCAAATCTTGATGATACTTGGTGGTAATGATCACTTCACTAAGCCCACTTGGCTGCCCAATTTTTATTCTTCTAGTTTGAAGCATTCGTTTCCAGTAACAGTTTGAATTTTTAGGTTTCACTGTGTTTTCTCCTACATAGATAGCTGTGTTTGGAATTCTAAATCAAACACGGTTTGTGCTAGCTCCTTGAAACTTGACCAAATGAAGTAGTTCTAAGTTCTATCTCCATGGATTGCTTCCTCTTGAAGTACCCCATGCAGAATCTGGCGAAAACCTCTTTCGTTTGAAAGGGGTTGCCAAGCTTCCAAAAAACTACTAGTTGGCTGAAATCTCAGCAAACATTTTTTCACCAAATCTTGATGATACTTGGTGTAATGATCAGTTCACTAAGCCCACTTGCCTTTCCAATTTTTATTCTTCTAGGTTGAAGCATTCGTTTCCAGTAACAGTTTGAATTTTTAGGTTTCACTCTGTTTTCTCCTACATAGATACATGTGTTTTAAACTCTATATCAAATACGGTTTGTGCTAGCTCCTTGAAACTTGAGCAAATGAAGTAGTTCTAAGTTCTATCTCTATGGTTTGTTTCCCCTTGAAGTACCCCATGCAGAGACTGGCGAAAACCACTTTCGTTTGAAAGGGGTTGCCAAGCTTCCAAAAAACTACTAGTTGGCTGAAATCTCAGCAAACATTTTTTCACCAAATCTTGATGATACTTGGTGGTAATGATCAGTTCACTAAGCCCACTTGGCTGCCCAATTTTCACTCTTCTAGGTTCAAGCGTTCGTTTCCAGTAACAGTTTGAATTTTTAGGTTTCACTCTGTTTTCTGCTATATAGATAGATGTGTTTGAAACTCTATATCAAATACGGTTTGTGCTAGCTCCTTGAAACTTGAGCAAATGAAGTAGTTCTAAGTTCTATCTCTATGGTTTGTTTCCCCTTGAAGTACCCCTTGCAGAGACTGGCGAAAATCACTTTCGTTTGAAAGGGGTTGCCAAGCTTCCAAAAAACTACTAGTTGGCTGAAATCTCAGCAAACATTTTTTCACCATATCTTGATGATACTTGGTGGTAATGATCAGTTCACTAAGCCCACTTGGCTGCCCAATTTTCACTCTTCTAGGTTCAAGCGTTCGTTTCCAGCAACACTTTGAATTTTTAGGTTTCACTCTGTTTTCTGGTATATAGATAGATGTGTTGAAACTCTAAATCAAATACGGTTTGTGCTAGCTCCTTGAAACTTGACCAAATGAAGTAGTTCTAATATCTATCTCTATGGTTTGTTTCCTCTTGAAGTACCCCTTGCAGAGACTGGTGAAAACCACTTTCGTTTGAAAGGGGTTGCCAAGCTTCCAAACTACTAGTTGGCTGAAATCTCAGCAAACATTTTTTCACCAAATCTTGATGATACTTGGTGGTAATGATCAGTTCACTAAGCCCACTTGTCTGCCCAATTTTCACTCTTCTAGGTTCAAGCGTTCGTTTCCAGTAACAGTTTGAATTCTTAGGTTTCACTCTGTTTTCTGCTATATAGATAGATGTGTTGAAACTCTAAATCAAAAACGGTTTGTGCTAGCTCCTTGAAACTTGAGCAAATGAAGTAGTTCTAAGTTCTATCTCTATGGTTTGTTTCCTCTTGAAGTACCCCATGCAGAGACTGGCGAAAAACACTTTCCTTTGAAAGGGGTTGCCAAGCTTCCAAAAAACTACTAGTTGGCTGAAATCTCAGCAAACATTTTTTCACCAAATCTTGATGATACTTGGTGGTAATGATCAGTTCACTAAGCCCACTTGGCTGCCCAATTTTTATTCTTCTAGGTTGAAGCATTCGTTTCCAGTAACAGTTTGAATTTTTAGGTTTCACTCTGTTTTCTCCTACATAGATAGCTGTGTTTGGAATTCTAAATCAAACACGGTTTGTGCTAGCTCCTCGAAACTTGACCAAATGAAGTAGTTCTAAGTTTCATCTCTATGGTTTGTTTCCTCTTGAAGTACCCCTTGCAGAGACTGGCGAAAACCACTTTCGTTTGAAAGGGGTTGCCAAGCTTCCAAAAAACTACTAGTTGGCTGAAATCTCAGCAAACATTTTTTCACCAAATCTTGATGATACTTGGTGGTAATGATCAGTTCACTAAGCCCACTTGGCTGCCCAATATTCACTCTTCTAGGTTCAAGCGTTCGTTTCCAGCAACACTTTGAATTTTTAGGTTTCACTCTGTTTTCTGCTATATAGATAGATGTGTTGAAACTCTAAATCAAATACGGTTTGTGCTAGCTCCTTGAAACTTGAGCAAATGAAGTAGTTCTAAGTTCTATCTCTATGGTTTGTTTCCTCTTGAAGTACCCCTTGCAGAGACTGGTGAAAACCACTTTCGTTTGAAAGGGGTTGCCAAGCTTCCAAAAAACTACTAGTTGGCTGAAATCTCAGCAAACATTTTTTCACCAAATCTTGATGATACTTGTTGGTAATGATCACTTCACTAAGCCCACTTGGCTGCCCAATTTTTATTCTTCTAGGTTGAAGCATTCGTTTCCAGTAACAGTTTGAATTTTTAGGTTTCACTGTGTTTTCTCCTACATAGATAGCTGTGTTTGGAATTCTAAATCAAACACGGTTTGTGCTAGCTCCTTGAAACTTGACCAAATGAAGTAGTTCTAAGTTCTATCTCCATGGATTGCTTCCTCTTGAAGTACCCCATGCAGAATCTGGCGAAAACCTCTTTCGTTTGAAAGGGGTTGCCAAGCTTCCAAAAAACTACTAGTTGGCTGAAATCTCAGCAAACATTTTTTCACCAAATCTTGATGATACTTGGTGGTAATGATCAGTTCACTAAGCCCACTTGCCTTTCCAATTTTTATTCTTCTAGGTTGAAGCATTCGTTTCCAGTAACAGTTTGAATTTTTAGGTTTCACTCTGTTTTCTCCTACATAGATACATGTGTTTTAAACTCTATATCAAATACGGTTTGTGCTAGCTCCTTGAAACTTGAGCAAATGAAGTAGTTCTAAGTTCTATCTCTATGGTTTGTTTCCCCTTGAAGTACCCCATGCAGAGACTGGCGAAAACCACTTTCGTTTGAAAGGGGTTGCCAAGCTTCCAAAAAACTACTAGTTGGCTGAAATCTCAGCAAACATTTTTTCACCAAATCTTGATGATACTTGGTGGTAATGATCAGTTCACTAAGCCCACTTGGCTGCCCAATTTTCACTCTTCTAGGTTCAAGCGTTCGTTTCCAGTAACAGTTTGAATTTTTAGGTTTCACTCTGTTTTCTGCTATATAGATAGATGTGTTTGAAACTCTATATCAAATACGGTTTGTGCTAGCTCCTTGAAACTTGAGCAAATGAAGTAGTTCTAAGTTCTATCTCTATGGTTTGTTTCCCCTTGAAGTACCCCTTGCAGAGACTGGCGAAAATCACTTTCGTTTGAAAGGGGTTGCCAAGCTTCCAAAAAACTACTAGTTGGCTGAAATCTCAGCAAACATTTTTTCACCAAATCTTGATGATACTTGGTGGTAATGATCAGTTCACTAAGCCCACTTGGCTGCCCAATTTTCACTCTTCTAGGTTCAAGCGTTCGTTTCCAGCAACACTTTGAATTTTTAGGTTTCACTCTGTTTTCTGGTATATAGATAGATGTGTTGAAACTCTAAATCAAATACGGTTTGTGCTAGCTCCTTGAAACTTGACCAAATGAAGTAGTTCTAAGTTCTATCTCTATGGTTTGTTTCCTCTTGAAGTACCCCTTGCAGAGACTGGTGAAAACCACTTTCGTTTGAAAGGGGTTGCCAAGCTTCCAAAAAACTACTAGTTGGCTGAAATCTCAGCAAACATTTTTTCACCAAATCTTGATGATACTTGGTGGTAATGATCAGTTCACTAAGCCCACTTGGCTGCCCAATTTTCACTCTTCTATGTTCAAGCGTTCGTTTCCAGCAACACTTTGAATTTTTAGGTTTCACTCTGTTTTCTGGTATATAGATAGATGTGTTGAAACTCTAAATCAAATACGGTTTGTGCTAGCTCCTTGAAACTTGACCAAATGAAGTAGTTCTAATATCTATCTCTATGGTTTGTTTCCTCTTGAAGTACCCCTTGCAGAGACTGGTGAAAACCACTTTCGTTTGAAAGGGGTTGCCAAGCTTCCAAACTACTAGTTGGCTGAAATCTCAGCAAACATTTTTTCACCAAATCTTGATGATACTCGGTGGTAATGATCAGTTCACTAAGCCCACTTGTCTGCCCAATTTTCACTCTTCTAGGTTCAAGCGTTCGTTTCCAGTAACAGTTTGAATTCTTAGGTTTCACTCTGTTTTCTGCTATATAGATAGATGTGTTGAAACTCTAAATCAAAAACGGTTTGTGCTAGCTCCTTGAAACTTGAGCAAATGAAGTAGTTCTAAGTTCTATCTCTATGGTTTGTTTCCTCTTGAAGTACCCCATGCAGAGACTGGCGAAAAACACTTTCCTTTGAAAGGGGTTGCCAAGCTTCCAAAAAACTACTAGTTGGCTGAAATCTCAGCAAACATTTTCTCACCAAATCTTGATGATACTTGGTGGTAATGATCAGTTCACTAAGCCCACTTGGCTGCCCAATTTTTATTCTTCTAGGTTGAAGCATTCGTTTCCAGTAACAGTTTGAATTTTTAGGTTTCACTCTGTTTTCTCCTACATAGATAGCTGTGTTTGGAATTCTAAATCAAACACGGTTTGTGCTAGCTCCTCGAAACTTGACCAAATGAAGTAGTTCTAAGTTTCATCTCTATGGTTTGTTTCCTCTTGAAGTACCCCTTGCAGAGACTGGCGAAAACCACTTTCGTTTGAAAGGGGTTGCCAAGCTTCCAAAAAACTACTAGTTGGCTGAAATCTCAGCAAACATTTTTTCACCAAATCTTGATGATACTTGGTGGTAATGATCAGTTCACTAAGCCCACTTGGCTGCCCAATTTTCACTCTTCTAGGTTCAAGCGTTCGTTTCCAGCAACACTTTGAATTTTTAGGTTTCACTCTGTTTTCTGCTATATAGATAGATGTGTTGAAACTCTAAATCAAATACGGTTTGTGCTAGCTCCTTGAAACTTGAGCAAATGAAGTAGTTCTAAGTTCTATCTCTATGGTTTGTTTCCTCTTGAAGTACCCCTTGCAGAGACTGGTGAAAACCACTTTCGTTTGAAAGGGGTTGCCAAGCTTCCAAAAAACTACTAGTTGGCTGAAATCTCAGCAAACATTTTTTCACCAAATCTTGATGATACTTGTTGGTAATGATCACTTCACTAAGCCCACTTGGCTGCCCAATTTTTATTCTTCTAGGTTGAAGCATTCGTTTCCAGTAACAGTTTGAATTTTTAGGTTTCACTGTGTTTTCTCCTACATAGATAGCTGTGTTTGGAATTCTAAATCAAACACGGTTTGTGCTAGCTCCTTGAAACTTGACCAAATGAAGTAGTTCTAAGTTCTATCTCCATGGATTGCTTCCTCTTGAAGTACCCCATGCAGAATCTGGCGAAAACCTCTTTCGTTTGAAAGGGGTTGCCAAGCTTCCAAAAAACTACTAGTTGGCTGAAATCTCAGCAAACATTTTTTCACCAAATCTTGATGATACTTGGTGGTAATGATCAGTTCACTAAGCCCACTTGCCTTTCCAATTTTTATTCTTCTAGGTTGAAGCATTCGTTTCCAGTAACAGTTTGAATTTTTAGGTTTCACTCTGTTTTCTCCTACATAGATACATGTGTTTTAAACTCTATATCAAATACGGTTTGTGCTAGCTCCTTGAAACTTGAGCAAATGAAGTAGTTCTAAGTTCTATCTCTATGGTTTGTTTCCCCTTGAAGTACCCCATGCAGAGACTGGCGAAAACCACTTTCGTTTGAAAGGGGTTGCCAAGCTTCCAAAAAACTACTAGTTGGCTGAAATCTCAGCAAACATTTTTTCACCAAATCTTGATGATACTTGGTGGTAATGATCAGTTCACTAAGCCCACTTGGCTGCCCAATTTTCACTCTTCTAGGTTCAAGCGTTCGTTTCCAGTAACAGTTTGAATTTTTAGGTTTCACTCTGTTTTCTGCTATATAGATAGATGTGTTTGAAACTCTATATCAAATACGGTTTGTGCTAGCTCCTTGAAACTTGAGCAAATGAAGTAGTTCTAAGTTCTATCTCTATGGTTTGTTTCCCCTTGAAGTACCCCTTGCAGAGACTGGCGAAAATCACTTTCGTTTGAAAGGGGTTGCCAAGCTTCCAAAAAACTACTAGTTGGCTGAAATCTCAGCAAACATTTTTTCACCAAATCTTGATGATACTTGGTGGTAATGATCAGTTCACTAAGCCCACTTGGCTGCCCAATTTTCACTCTTCTAGGTTCAAGCGTTCGTTTCCAGCAACACTTTGAATTTTTAGGTTTCACTCTGTTTTCTGGTATATAGATAGATGTGTTGAAACTCTAAATCAAATACGGTTTGTGCTAGCTCCTTGAAACTTGACCAAATGAAGTAGTTCTAAGTTCTATCTCTATGGTTTGTTTCCTCTTGAAGTACCCCTTGCAGAGACTGGTGAAAACCACTTTCGTTTGAAAGGGGTTGCCAAGCTTCCAAAAAACTACTAGTTGGCTGAAATCTCAGCAAACATTTTTTCACCAAATCTTGATGATACTTGGTGGTAATGATCAGTTCACTAAGCCCACTTGGCTGCCCAATTTTCACTCTTCTATGTTCAAGCGTTCGTTTCCAGTAACAGTTTGAATTCTTAGGTTTCACTCTGTTTTCTGCTATATAGATAGATGTGTTGAAACTCTAAATCAAATACGGTTTGTGCTAGCTCCTTGAAACTTGAGCAAATGAAGTAGTTCTAAGTTCTATCTCTATGGTTTGTTTCCTCTTGAAGTACCCCATGCAGAGACTGGCGAAAAACACTTTCGTTTGAAAGGGGTTGCCAAGCTTCCAAAAAACTACTAGTTGGCTGAAATCTCAGCAAACATTTTTTCACCAAATCTTGATGATACTTGGTGGTAATGATCAGTTCACTAAGCCCACTTGGCTGCCCAATTTTTATTCTTCTAGGTTGAAGCATTCGTTTCCAGTAACAGTTTGAATTTTTAGGTTTCACTCTGTTTTCTCCTACATAGATAGCTGTGTTTGGAATTCTAAATCAAACACGGTTTGTGCTAGCTCCTCGAAACTTGACCAAATGAAGTAGTTCTAAGTTCTATCTCTATGGTTTGTTTCCTCTTGAAGTACCCCTTGCAGAGACTGGCGAAAACCACTTTCGTTTGAAAGGGGTTGCCAAGCTTCCAAAAAACTACTAGTTGGCTGAAATCTCAGCAAACATTTTTTCACCAAATCTTGATGATACTTGGTGGAAATGATCAGTTCACTAAGCCCACTTGGCTGCCCAATTTTCACTCTTCTAGGTTCAAGCGTTCGTTTCCAGCAACACATTGAATTTTTAGGTTTCACTCTGTTTTCTGCTATATAGATAGATGTTTTGAAACTCTAAATCAAATACGGTTTGTGCTAGCTCCTTGAAACTTGAGCAAATGAAGTAGTTCTAAGTTCTATCTCTATGGTTTGTTTCCTCTTGAAGTACCCCTTGAGAGACTGGTGAAAACCACTTTCGTTTGAAAGGGGTTGCCAAGCTTCCAAAAAACTACTAGTTGGCTGAAATCTCAGCAAACATTTTTTCACCAAATCTTGATGATACTTGGTGGTAATGATCACTTCACTAAGCCCACTTGGCTGCCCAATTTTTATTCTTCTAGGTTGAAGCATTCGTTTCCAATAACAGTTTGAATTTTTAGGTTTCACTGTGTTTTCTCCTACATAGATAGCTGTGTTTGGAATTCTAAATCAAACACGGTTTGTGCTAGCTCCTTGAAACTTGACCAAATGAAGTAGTTCTAAGTTCTATCTCCATGGATTGCTTCCTCTTGAAGTACCCCATGCAGAATCTGGCGAAAACCTCTTTAGTTTGAAAGGGGTTGCCAAGCTTCCAAAAAACTACTAGTTGGCTGAAATCTCTGCAAACATTTTATCACCAAATCTTGATGATACTTGGTGGTAATGATCAGTTCACTAAGCCCACTTGCCTTTCCAATTTTTATTCTTCTAGGTTGAAGCATTCGTTTCCAGTAACAGTTTGAATTTTTAGGTTTCACTCTGTTTTCTCCTACATAGATACATGTGTTTTAAACTCTATATCAAATACGGTTTGTGCTAGCTCCTTGAAACTTGAGCAAATGAAGTAGTTCTAAGTTCTATCTCTATGGTTTGTTTCCCCTTGAAGTACCCCATGCAGAGACTGGCGAAAACCACTTTCGTTTGAAAGGGGTTGCCAAGCTTCCAAAAAACTACTAGTTGGCTGAAATCTCAGCAAACATTTTTTCACCAAATCTTGATGATACTTGGTGGTAATGATCAGTTCACTAAGCCCACTTGGCTGCCCAATTTTCACTCTTCTAGGTTCAAGCGTTCGTTTCCAGTAACAGTTTGAATTTTTAGGTTTCACTCTGTTTTCTGCTATATAGATAGATGTGTTTGAAACTCTATATCAAATACGGTTTGTGCTAGCTCCTTGAAACTTGAGCAAATGAAGTAGTTCTAAGTTCTATCTCTATGGTTTGTTTCCCCTTGAAGTACCCCTTGCAGAGACTGGCGAAAAACACTTTCGTTTGAAAGGGGTTGCCAAGCTTCCAAAAAACTACTAGTTGGCTGAAATCTCAGCAAACATTTTTTCACCAAATCTTGATGATACTTGGTGGTAATGATCAGTTCACTAAGCCCACTTGGCTGCCCAATTTTCACTCTTCTAGGTTCAAGCGTTCGTTTCCAGCAACACTTTGAATTTTTAGGTTTCACTCTGTTTTCTGGTATATAGATAGATGTGTTGAAACTCTAAATCAAATACGGTTTGTGCTAGCTCCTTGAAACTTGACCAAATGAAGTAGTTCTAAGTTCTATTTCTATGGTTTGTTTCCCCTTGAAGTACCCCTTGCAGAGACTGGTGAAAACCACTTTCGTTTGAAAGGGGTTGCCAAGCTTCCAAAAAACTACTAGTTGGCTGAAATCTCAGCAAACATTTTTTCACCAAATCTTGATGATACTTGGTGGTAATGATCAGTTCACTAAGCCCACTTGGCTGCCCAATTTTCACTCTTCTAGGTTCAAGCGTTCGTTTCCAGTAACAGTTTGAATTCTTAGGTTTCACTCTGTTTTCTGCTATATAGATAGATGTGTTGAAACTCTAAATCAAATACGGTTTGTGCTAGCTCCTTGAAACTTGAGCAAATGAAGTAGTTCTAAGTTCTATCTCTATGGTTTGTTTCCTCTTGAAGTACCCCATGCAGAGACTGGCGAAAAACACTTTCGTTTGAAAGGGGTTGCCAAGCTTCCAAAAAACTACTAGTTGGCTGAAATCTCAGCAAACATTTTTTCACCAAATCTTGATGATACTTGGTGGTAATGATCAGTTCACTAAGCCCACTTGGCTGCCCAATTTTTATTCTTCTAGGTTGAAGCATTCGTTTCCAGTAACAGTTTGAATTTTTAGGTTTCACTCTGTTTTCTCCTACATAGATAGCTGTGTTTGGAATTCTAAATCAAACACGGTTTGTGCTAGCTCCTTGAAACTTGAGCAAATGAAGTAGTTCTAAGTTCTATCTCTATGGTTTGTTTCCCCTTGAAGTACCCCTTGCAGAGACTGGCGAAAAACACTTTCGTTTGAAAGGGGTTGCCAAGCTTCCAAAAAACTACTAGTTGGCTGAAATCTCAGCAAACATTTTTTCACCAAATCTTGATGAAACTTGGTGGTAATGATCAATTCACTAAGCCCACTTGGCTGCCCAATTTTCACTCTTCTAGGTTCAAGCGTTCGCGTCCAGTAACAGTTTGAATTTTTAGGTTTCACTCTGTTTTCTGCTATATAGATAGATGTGTTTGAAACTCTATATTAAATACGGTTTGTGCTAGCTCCTTGAAACTTGAGCAAATGAAGTAGTTCTAAGTTCTATGTCTATGGTTTGTTTCCCCTTGAAGTACCCCTTGCAGAGACTGGCGAAAAACACTTTCGTTTGAAAGGGGTTGCCAAGCTTCCAAAAAACTACTAGTTGGCTGAAATCTCAGCAAACATTTTTTCACCAAATCTTGATGATACTTGGTGGTAATGATCAGTTCACTAAGCCCACTTGGCTGCCCAATTTTCACTCTTCTAGGTTCAAGCGTTCATTTCCAGCAACACTTTGAATTTTTAGGTTTCACTCTGTTTTCTGCTATATAGATAGATGTGTTGAAACTCTAAATCAAATACGGTTTGTGCTAGCTCCTTGAAACTTGACCAAATGAAGTAGTTCTAAGTTCTATCTCTATGGTTTGTTTCCTCTTGAAGTACCCCATGCAGAGACTGGCGAAAACCACTTTCGTTTGAAAGGGGTTGCCAAGCTTCCAAAAAACTACTAGTTGGCTGAAATCTCAGCAAACATTTTTTCACCAAATCTTGATGATACTTGGTGGTAATGATCAGTTCACTAAGCCCACTTGGCTGCCCAATTTTCACTCTTCTAGGTTCAAGCGTTCGTTTCCAGTAACAGTTTGAATTTTTAGGTTTCACTCTGTTTTCTGCTATATAGATAGATGTGTTTGAAACTCTATATCAAATACGGTTTGTGCTAGCGCCTTGAAACTTGAGCAAATGAAGTAGTTCTAAGTTCTATCTCTATGGTTTGTTTCCCCTTGAAGTACCCCTTGCAGAGACTGGCGAAAAACACTTTCGTTTGAAAGGGGTTGCCAAGCTTCCAATAAACTACTAGTTGGCTGAAATCTCAGCAAACATTTTTTCACCAAATCTTGATGATACTTGGTGGTAATGATCAGTTCACTAAGTCCACTTGGCTGCCCAATTTTCACTCTTCTAGGTTCAAGCGTTCGTTTCCAGCAGCACTTTGAATTTTTAGGTTTCACTCTGTTTTCTGGTATATAGATAGATGTGTTGAAACTCTAAATCAAATACGGTTTGTGCTAGCTCCTTGAAACTTGACCAAAATGAAGTAGTTCTAAGTTCTATCTCTATGGTTTGTTGCCTCTTGAAGTACCTTTTGCAGAGACTGGTGAAAACCACTTTCGTTTGAAAGGGGTTGCCAAGCTTCCAAAAAACTACTAGTTGGCTGAAATCTCAGCAAACATTTTTTCACCAAATCTTGATGATACTTGGTGGTAATGATCACTTCACTAAGCCCACTTGGCTGCCCAATTTTTATTCTTCTAGGTTGAAGCATTCGTTTCCAGTAACAGTTTGAATTTTTAGGTTTCACTGTGTTTTCTCCTACATAGATAGCTGTGTTTGGAATTCTAAATCAAACACGGTTTGTGCTAGCTCCTTGAAACTTGACCAAATGAAGTAGTTCTAAGTTCTATCTCCATGGTTTGCTTCCTCTTGAAGTACCCCATGCAGAATCTGGCGAAAACCTCTTTCGTTTGCAAGGGGTTGCCAAGCTTCCAAAAAACTACTAGTTGGCTGAAATCTCAGCAAACATTTTTTCACCAAATCTTGATGATACTTGGTGGTAATGATCAGTTCACTAAGCTCACTTGCCTGTCCAATTTTTATTCTTCTAGGTTGAAGCATTCGTTTCCAGTAACAGTTTGAATTTTTAGGTTTCACTCTGTTTTCTCCTACATAGATACATGTGTTTTAAACTCTATATCAAATACGGTTTGTGCTATCTCCTTGAAACTTGACCAAATGAAGTAGTTCTAAGATCTATCTCCATGGTTTGTTTCCTCCTGAAGTACCCCATGCAGAGACTGGCGAAAACCACTTTCGTTTGAAAGGGGTTGCCAAGCTTCCAAAAAACTACTAGTTGGCTGAAATCTCAGCAAACATTTTTTCACCAAATCTTGATGATACTTGGTGGTAATGATCAGTTCACTAAGCCCACTTGGCTGCCCAATTTTCACTCTTCTAGGTTCAAGCGTTCGTTTCCAGTAACAGTTTGAATTTTTAGGTTTCACTCTGTTTTCTGCTATATAGATAGATGTGTTTGAAACTCTATATCAAATACGGTTTGTGCTAGCTCCTTGAAACTTGAGCAAATGAAGTAGTTCTAAGTTCTATCTCTATGGTTTGTTTCCTCTTGAAGTACCCCTTGCAGAGACTGGAAAAAAACACTTTCGTTTGAAAGGGGTTGCCAAGCTTCCAAAAAACTACTAGTTGGCTGAAATCTCAGCAAACATTTTTTCACCAAATCTTGATGATACTTGGTGGTAATGATCAGTTCACTAAGCCCACTTGGCTGCCCAATTTTCACTCTTCTAGGTTCAAGCGTTCGTTTCCAGCAACACTTTGAATTTTTAGGTTTCACTCTGTTTTCTGGTATATAGATAGATGTGTTGAAACTCTAAATCAAATACGGTTTGTGCTAGCTCCTTGAAACCTTACCAAATGAAGTAGTTCTAAGTTCTATCTCTATGGTTTGTTTCCTCTTGAAGTACCCCTTGCAGAGACTGGTGAAAACCACTTTCGTTTGAAAGGGGTTGCCAAGCTTCCAAAAAACTACTAGTTGGCTGAAATCTCAGCAAACATTTTTTCACCAAATCTTGATGATACTTGGTGGTAATGATCAGTTCACTAAGCCCACTTGGCTGCCCAATTTTCACTCTTCTAGGTTCAAGCGTTCGTTTCCAGTAACAGTTTGAATTTTTAGGTTTCACTCTGTTTTCTGCTATATAGATAGATGTGTTGAAACTCTAAATCAAATACGGTTTGTGCTAGCTCTTTGAAACTTGAGCAAATGAAGTAGTTCTAAGTTCTAGGTCTATGGTTTGTTTCCTCTTAAAGTACCCCATGCAGAGACTGGCGAAAAACACTTTCGTTTGAAAGGGGTTGCCAAGCTTCCAAAAAACTACTAGTTGGCTGAAATCTCAGCAAACATTTTTTCACCAAATCTTGATGATACTTGGTGGTAATGATCACTTCACTAAGCCCACTTGGCTGCCCAATTTTTATTCTTCTAGGTTGAAGCATTCGTTTCCAGTAACAGTTTGAATTTTTAGGTTTCACTCTGTTTTCTCCTACATAGATACATGTGTTTTAAACTCTATATCAAATACGGTTTGTGCTAGCTCCTTGAAACTTGAGCAAATGAAGTAGTTCTAAGTTCTATCTCTATGGTTTGTTTCCCCTTGAAGTACCCCATGCAGAGACTGGCGAAAACCACTTTCGTTTGAAAGGGGTTGCCAAGCTTCCAAAAAACTACTAGTTGGCTGAAATCTCAGCAAA
>NW_027511975.1:0-19133 GCF_048772815.1 Callospermophilus lateralis | reverse complement strand
AGAGCTACTACGAACCATGTTGGATTTAGAGTTTCAAATTCATCTATCTATATAGGAGAGAACAGAGTGAAACCTAAATATTAACTGCTACTCTAGACGAACGCTTCAACCTAGAAGAACAAAATTTGGTGAGCCAAATGGGATTTGTGTACTGATCATTACCACCAAGTATCATCAAGATTGGGTGAAAAAATATTTGCTGGAATATCAGAAACTCGATAATTCTTAGAAGCTTGGCAGCCCCTCTCGATGAAAGTGATTTTCCACAGTCTGTGCCTAGGGCTACTTGAAAAGGAAACAAACCGTAGACACAAAACTGAGAACACCTTTATTTTGTCATGTTTCCAAGAGCTACTACGAATCATGTTGGATTTAGAGTTCCAAATTCATCTATCTATATAGGAGAGAACAGAGGGAAACCTAAATATAAAAACTGCTACTGTAGACGAACGCTTCAACCTAGAAGAACAAAATTTGGTGAGACAAGTGGGATTTGTGTACTGATCATTACCACCAAGTATTATCAAGATTGGGTGAAAAAATATTTGCTGGTATTATGGAAACTCGTTAATTCTTAGAAGCTTGGCAACCCCTCTCGATGAAAGTGCTTTTCAACAGTCTGTGCTTAGGGCTACTTGAAGAGGAAACAAACCATAGAGACAAAACTGAGAACTCCTTTATTTTGTCAAGTTTCAAAGAGCTACTACAAACCATGTTGGATTTAGAGTTCCATATTCATCTATCTATATAGGAGAGAACAGAGGGGAACCTAAATTCAAAAACTGCTACTGTAGAAGAACGCTTCAACCTAGAAGAACAAAATTTGTTGAGCCAATTGGGATTTGTGTACTGATCATTACCACCAAGTATCATCAAGATTGGGTGAAAAAATATTTGCTGGTATTTCGGAAACTCGTTAATTCTTAGAATTTTGGGAACCCCTCTCGATGAAAGTGCTTTTCCACAGTCTGTGCCTAGGGCTACTTGAAGAGGAAACAAACCACAGAGACAAAACTGAGAACTACTTTATTTTGTCAATTTTCAAAGTGCTACTACGAACCATGTTGGATATAGAGTTCCAAATTCATCTATCTATATAGGAGAGAACAGAGTGAAAACTAAATATAAAAACTGCTACTGTAGATGAACGCTTCAAATTAGAATAACAAAATTTGGTGAGCCAACTCGGATTTGTGTAGTGATCATTACCACCCAGTATCATCAAGATTGGGTGAAAAAATATTTGCTGGTATTTCGTAAACTCGTTAATTCTTAGAAGCTTGTCAACCCCTCTCGATGAAAGTGCTTTTCCACAGTCTGTGCCTAGGGCTACTTGAAGAGGAAACAAACCATAGAGACAAAACTGAGAACTCCTTTATTTTGTCAGGTTTTAAAGAGCTACTACGAACCATGTTGGATTTAGAGTTACAAATTCATCTATCTATATAAGAGAGAACAGAGGGAAAACTAAATATAAAAACTGGTGCTGTAGACGAACGCTTCAACCTAGAAGAACAAAATTTGTTGAGCCAAGTGGGATTTGTGTACTGATCATTACCACCAAGTATCATCAAGATTGGGTGAAAAAATATTTGCTGGTATTTCGGAAACTCGTTAATTCTTAGAAGCTTGGCAAACCCTCTAGATGAAAGTGCTTTTCCACAGTCTGTGCCTAGGGATACATGAAGAAGAAACAAACATAGAGACAAAACTGAGAACACCTTTATATTGTCAAGTTTCCAAGAGCTACTACGAACCATGTTGTATTTAGAGTTCCAAATTCTTCTATCTGTATAGGAGAGAACAGAGGGAAACCTAAATATAAAAACTGCTACTGTACACGAACGCTTCAACCTAGAAGAACAAAATTTGGTGAGACAAGTGGGATTTGTGTACTGATCATTACCACCAAGTATTATCAAGATTGGGTGAAAAAATATTTGCTGGTATTACGGAAACTCGTTAATTCTTACAAGATTGTCAACCCTTCTCAATGAAAGTGCTTTTCCACAGTCTGTGCCTAGGGCTAGTTGAAGAGGAAACAAACCATAGAGACAAAACTGAGAACTCCTTTATTTTGTCAAGTTTCAAAGAGCTACTACAAACCATGTTGGATTTAGAGTTCCAAATTCATCTATCTATATAGGAGAGAACAGAGGGAAACCTAAATACAAAAACTGCTACTGTAGACGAACGCTTCAACCTAGAAGAACAAAATTTGGTGAGCCAAGTGGGATTTATGTACTGATCATTACCACCAAGTATCATCAAGATTGGGTAAAAAAATATTTGCTAGTATTTCGGAAACTTGTTAATTCTTAGAAGCTTGGCAACCCCTCTCAATGAAACTGCTTTTCCAAAGTCTGTGCCAAGCGTTACTTGAAGAGGAAACAAACCACAGAGACAAAACTGAGAACTCCTTTATTTTGTCAAGTTTCAAAAAGCTACTACAAACCATGTTGGATTTAGAGTTACAAATTCATCTATCTATATAGGAGAGAACAGAGGGAAACCTAAATATAAAAACTGCTACTGTAGACGAACGCTTCAACCTAGAAGAACAAAATTTGGTGAGCCAAGTGGGATTTGTGTACTGATCATTACACCAAGTATAATCAAGATTGGGTGAAAAAAATATTTGCTTTTATTTCGGAAACTCGTTAATTCTTAGAAGCTTGGCAAACCCTCACGATGAAAGTGCTTTTCCACAGTCTGTGCCTACGGCTACTTGAAGAAGAAACAAACCATAGAGAAAAAACTGAGAACTCCTTTATTTTGTCAAGTTTCAAAGATCTACTACGAACCATGTTGGATTTAGAGTTCCAAATTCATCTATCTGTATAGGAGATAACAGAGGGAAACCTAAATATAAAAACTGATACTGTGGACGAACGCTTCAACCTAGAAGAACAAAATTTGGTGAGCCAAGTGGGATTTGTGTACTGATCCTTACCACCAAGTATCATCAAGATTGGGTGAAAAAATATTTGCTGGTATTTCGGAAACTCGTTAATTCTTAGAAGCTTGGCAACCCCTCTCGATGAAATTGCTTTTCCACTGTTTCCGCCTGGGGCTACTTGAAGAGGAAACAAACCATAGAGACAAAAGTGAGAACTCCTTTATTTTTTCAAGTTTCAAAGAGCTACTAGAAACCATGTTGGATTTAGAGTTCCAAATTCATCTATGTATATGGGAGAGAGCAGAAAGAATCCTAAATACAAGACTGCTACTGTAGACGAACGCTTCAACGTAGAAAAACAAAATTTGGTGAGCCCAGTGGGATTTGTGTACTGATCCTTACCACCAAGTATCATCAAGTTTGGGTGAAAAAATATTTGCTGGTATTTCGGAAACTCGTTAATTCTTAGAAGCTTGGCAACCCCTCTCAATGAAAGTGCTTTTCCACAGTCTGTGCCAAGCGTTACTTGAAGAGGAAACAAACCACAGAGACAAAACTGAGAACTCCTTTATTTTGTCAAGTTTCAAAGAGCTACTACAAACCATGTTGGATTTAGAGTTACAAATTCATCTATCTATATAAGAGAGAACAGAGGGAAAACTAAATATAAAAACTGGTGCTGTAGGCCTACGCTTAAACCTAGAAAAACAAAATTTGGTGAGCCAAGTGGGATTTGTGTACTGATCATTACGACCAAGTATCATCACGATTGGGTGAAAAAAATAATTGCTGGTATTTCGGAAACTCGTTAATTCTTAGAAGCTTGGCAACCCCACTCGATGAAAGTGCTTTTCCACAGTCTGTGCCTAGGGCTACTTGAAGAGGAAACAAACCATAGAGACAAAACTGAGAACTCCTTTATTTTGTCAAGTTTCAAAGAATTACTACAATCCATGTTGGATTTAGAGTTTTAAATTCATCTATCTATATAGGAGAGAACAGAGGGAAACCAAAATATTAAAGCTGATACTGTAGACAAACGCTTCAAACTAGAAGAACAAAATTTGGTAAGCCAAGTGGGATTTGTGTACTGATCATTACCACCATGTTTCATCAAGATTGGGTGAATATATAATTGCTTGTATTTCAGAAACTCGTTAATTCTTAGAAGCATGGCAACCCCTCTCAATGAAAGTGCTTTTCCACAGTCTGTGCCTAGGGCTACTTGAAAAGGAAACAAACTATAGAGACAAAACTGAGAACTCCTTTATATTGTCAAGTTTCCAAGAACTACTACGAACCATGTTTGATTTAGAGTTCTAAATTCATCTATCTATATAGGAGAGAACAGAGGGAAACCTTAATATAAAAACTGCTACTGTAGACGAACGCTTCAACCTAAAAGAACAAAATTTGGTGAGCCAAGTGGGATTTGTGAACTGATCATTACCATCAAGTATCATCAAGATTTGGTGAAAAATATTTGCTGGTATTTCGGAAATTCGTTAATTCTTAGAAGCTTGGCAACCCCTCTCAATGAAATTGCTCTTCCACAGTCTGTGAATAGGGCTACTTGAAGAGGAAACAAACCATAGAGAAAAAACTGAGAATTCCTTTATTTTGTCAAGTTTCAAAGAGCTACTACAAACCATGTTGGATTTAGAGTTCCGAATTCATCTATCTATATAGGAGAGAACAGACTGTAACCTAAATATTAAAACTGATACTGTAGACGAACACTTCAACCTAGGAGAACAAAATTTGGTGAGCCAAGTGGGATTTGTGTACTGATCATTACCCCCAAGTATCATCAAGATTGGGTTAAAAAATATTTGCTGGTATTTCGGAAACTCGTTAATTCTTAGAAGCTTGGCAACCCCTCTCAATGATATTGATTTTCCACAGTCTGTGCATAGGGGTACTTGAAGAGGAAACAAGCCATAGAGACAAAACTGAAAACTCCTTTATTTTGTCAAGTTTCAAAGAGATTCTAAAAACCATGTTGGATTTAGAGTTCCAAATTCATCTATCTATATAGGAGTGAGCAGAGGGAAACCTAAATATAAAAACTGCTACTGTAGACGAACGCTTCAACCTAGAAGAACAAAATTTGGTGAGCCAAGTGGGATTTGTGTACTGATCATTACCATCAAGTATTATCAAGATTGGGTGAAAAAATATTTGCTGGTATTTCGGAAACTCGTTAATTCTTAGAAGCTTAGCAACCCCTCTCAATGAAAGTGCTTTTACACAGTCTCCGCCTAGGGCTAATTAAAGAAGAAACAAACCATAGAGACAAAACTGAGAACTTCTTTATTTTGTCAACTTTCAAAGAGCTACTACGAACCATGTTGGATTTAGAGTTCCAAATTCATCTTTCTATATAGGAGAGAACAGAGGGAAACCTAAATATAAAAACTGCTACTGTACACGAACGCTTCAACCTAGAAGAACAAAATTTGGTGAGCCAAGTGGGATTTGTGAACTGATCATTATCACCAAGTATCATCAAGATTTGGTGAAAAAAGATTGGCTAGTATTTCGGAAACTCGTTAATTCTCAGAAGCTTGGCATCCCCTCTCAATGAAAGTTCTTTTCCTCAGTCTGTGCTGAGGGCTACTTGAAGAGGAAACAAACCATAGAGACAAAACTGAGAACTCCTTTATTTAGGCAAGTTTCAAAGAGCTACTACGAACCATGTTGGATTTAGAGTTCCAAATTCATCTATATATATAGGGAGACAGAGGGAAACCTAAATATAAAAACTGCTACTGTAGACGAACGCTTCAACCTAGAAGAACAAAATTTGGTGAGCCAAGTCGGATTTGTGTAGTGATCATTACAACAAAGTATCATCAAGATTGGGTGAAAAAATATTTGCTGGTATTTGGGAAACTCGTTACTTCTCAGAAGCTTAGCAACCCCTCTCAATGAAAGTGCTTTTCCACAGTCTCTGCCTAGGGCTACTTAAAGAGGAAACAAACCATAGAGAAAAAACTGAGAACTTCTTTATTTTGTCAAGTTTCAAAGAGCTACTACGAACCATGTTGGATTTACAGTTCCAAATTCATCTATCTATATAGGAGAGAACAGAGGGAAACCTAAATATAAAAACTGCTACTGTACACGAACGCTTCAACCTAGAAGAACAAAATTTGGTGAGCCAAGTGGGATTTGTGAACTGATCATTACCACCAAGTGTCATCAAGATTTGGTGAAAAAATATTTGCTGGTATTTCGGAAACTCTTTAATTCTTAGAAGCTTGGCCACCCCTCTCAATGAAAGGGCTTTTCTACAGTCTGTGCTTAGGGCTACATAAAGAGGAAACAAACCATAGAGACAAAACTGAGGACTCCTTTATATTGTAAAGTTTCATAGAACTACTACAAGCCATGTTGGATTTAGAGTTCCAAATTCATCTATCTATATACGAGAGAACAGAGGGAAACCTAAATATAAAAACTGCTACTGTAGATGAACGCTTCAACCTAGAAGAACAAAATTTGGTGAGCCAAGTGGGATTTGTGTACTGATCATTACCACCAAGTATCATCAAGATTGGGTGAAAAAATATTTGCTGGTATTTCGGAAATTCGTGAATTCTTAGAAGCTTGGCAACGCCTCTCAATGAAATTGCTCTTCCACAGTCTGTGCCTAGGGCGACTTTAAGAGGCAACAAACCGTAGAGACAAACCTGAGAACTCCTTTATTTTGTCAAGTTTTAAAGAGCTACTACGAACCATGTTGGATTTAGAGTTCCGAATTCAACTATCTATATAGGAGAGAACAGACTGAAACCTAAATATTAAAACTGTAACTGTAGACGAACGCTTCAACCTAGAATAACAAAATTCGGTGAGCCAAGTGGGACTTGTGTACTGATCATTACCACCAAGTATCATCAAGATTGGGTGAAAAAATATTTGCTGGTATTTCGGAAACTCGTTAATTCTTAGAAGCTTGGCAACCCCTCTCGGTGAAAGTGCTTTTCCACAGTCTGTGCCTAGGGCTACTTGAAGAGGAAACAAACCATAGAGACAAAACTGAGAACTCTTTTATTTTGTCAAGTTTCAAAGAATTACTACAATCCATGTTGGATCTAGAGTTTTAAATTCATCTATCTATATAGGAGAGAACAGAGGGAAACCAAAATATTAAAGCTGATACTGTAGACAAACGCTTCAAACTAGAAGAACAAAATTTGGTAAGCCAAGTGGGATTTGTGTACTGATCATTACCACCAAGTTTCATCAAGATTGGGTGAATATATAATTGCTTGTATTTCAGAAACTCGTTAATTCTTAGAAGCATGGCAACCCCTCTCAATGAAAGTGCTTTTCCACAGTCTGTGCCTAGGGCTACTTGAAAAGGAAACAAACTATAGAGACAAAACTGAGAACTCCTTTATATTGTCAAGTTTCCAAGAACTACTACGAACCATGTTGGATTTAGAGTTCTAAATTCATCTATCTATATAGGAGAGAACAGAGGGAAACCTTAATATAAAAACTGCTACTGTAGACGAACGCTTCAACCTAAAAGAACAAAATTTGGTGAGCCAAGTGGGATTTGTGAACTGATCATTACCATCAAGTATCATCAAGATTTGGTGAAAAAATATTTGCTGGTATTTCGGAAATTCGTTAATTCTTAGAAGCTTGGCAACCCCTCTCAATGAAATTGCTTTTCCACAGTCTGTGCCTAGGGCTACTTGAAGAGGAAACAAGCCACAGAGACAAAACTGAGAACTCCTTTATTTTGTCAAGTTTCAAAGAGCTACTACAAACCATGTTGGATTTAGAGTTACAAATTCATCTATCTATATAGGAGAGAACAGAGGGAAACCTAAATATAAAAACTGCTACTGTAGACGAACGCTTCAACCTAGAAGAACAAAATTTGGTGAGCCAAGTGGGATTTGTGTACTGATCATTACACCAAGTATAATCAAGATTGGGTGAAAAAAATATTTGCTTTTATTTCCGAAACTCGTTAATTCTTAGAAGCTTGGCAAACCCTCACGATGAAAGTGCTTTTCCACAGTCTGTGCCTAGGGCTACTTGAAGAAGAAACAAACCATATAGAAAAAACTGAGAACTCCTTTATTTTGTCAAGTTTCAAAAAGCTACTACGAACCATGTTGGATTTAGAGTTCCAAATTCATCTGTCTGTATAGGAGATAACAGAGGGAAACCTAAATATAAAAACTGATACTGTGGACGAACGCTTCAACCTAGAAGAACAAAATTTGGTGAGCCAAGTGGGATTTGTGTACTGATCCTTACCACCAAGTATCATCAAGATTGGGTGAAAAAATATTTGCTGGTATTTCAGAAACTCGTTAATTCTTAGAAGCTTGGCAACCCCTCTCGATGAAATTGCTTTTCCACTGTCTGCGCCTAGGGCTACTTGAAGAGGAAACAAACCATAGAGACAAAAGTGAGAACTCCTTTATTTTGTCAAGTTTCAAAGAGCTACTAGAAACCATGTTGGATTTAGAGTTTAAAATTCATCTATGTATATGGGAGAGAGCAGAAAGAAACCTAAATACAAGACTGCTACTGTAGACGAACGCTTCAACGTAGAAAAACAAAATTTGGTGAGCCCAGTGGGATTTGTGTACTGATCCTTACCACCAAGTATCATCAAGTTTGCGTGAAAAAATATTTGCTGGTATTTCGGAAACTCGTTAATTCTTAGAAGCTTGGCAACCCCTCTCAATGAAAGTGCTTTTCCACAGTCTGTGCCAAGCGTTACTTGAAGAGGAAACAAACCACAGAGACAAAACTGAGAACTCCTTTATTTTGTCAAGTTTCAAATAGCTACTACAAACCATGTTGGATTTAGAGTTACAAATTCATCTATCTATATAAGAGAGAACAGAGGGAAAACTAAATATAAAAACTGGTGCTGTAGACGAACGCTTAAACCTAGAAGAACAAAATTTGGTGAGCCAAGTGGGATTTGTGTACTGATCATTACCACCAAGTATCATCACGATTGGGTGAAAAAAATAATTGCTGGTATTTCGGAAACTCGTTAATTCTTAGAAGCTTGGCAACCCCACTCGATGAAAGTGCTTTTCCACAGTCTGTGCCTAGGGCTACTTGAAGAGGAAACAAACCATAGAGACAAAACTGAGAACTCCTTTATTTTGTCAAGATTCAAAGAGCTACTACGATCCATGTTGGATTTAGAGTTCCAAATTCATCTATCTATATAGGAGAGAACAGAGGGAAACCTAAATATAAAAACTGCTACTGTAGACGCATGCTTCAACCTAGAAGAACAAAATTTGGTGAGCCAAGTGGGATTTGTGTACTGATCATTACCACCAAGTATCATCAAGATTGGGTGAAAAAATATTTGCTGGTATTTCGGAAACTCGTTAATTCTTAGAAGCTTGGCAACCCCTCTCGATGAAAGTGCTTTTCCACAGTCTGTGCCTAGGGCTACTTGAAGAGGAAACAAACTACAGGGACAAAACTGAGAACTCCTTTATTTTGTCAAGGTTCAAAGTGCTACTACGAACCATGTTGGTTTTAGAGTTCCAAATTCATCTATATATATAGGGAGACAGAGGGAAACCTAAATATAAAAACTGCTACTGTAGACGAACGCTTCAACCTAGAAGAACAAAATTTGGTGAGCCAAGTCGGATATGTGTAGTAATCATTACAACCAAGTATCATCAAGATTGGGTGAAAAAATATTTGCTGGTATTTGGGAAACTCGTTAGTTCTCTGAAGCTTAGCAACCCTCTCAATGAAAGTGCTTTTCCACAGTCTCTGCCTAGGGCTACTTAAAGAGGAAACAAACCATAGAGACAAAACAGAGAACTTCTTTATTTTGTCAAGTTTCAAAGAGCTACTACGAACCATGTTGGATTTACAGTTCCAAATTAATCTATCTATATAGGAGAGAACAGAGGGAAACCTAAATATAAAAACTGCTACTGTACACGAACGCTTCAACCTAGAAGAACAAAATTTGGTGAGCCAAGTGGGATTTGTGAACTGATCATTACCACCAAGTGTCATCAAGATTTGGTGAAAAAATATTTGCTGGTATTTCGGAAACTCGTTAATTCTTAGAAGCTTGGCAACCCCTCTCAATGAAAGGGCTTTTCTACAGTCTGTGCTTAGGGCTACATAAAGAGGAAACAAACCATAGAGACAAAACTGAGGACTCCTTTATTTTGTAAAGTTTCAAAGAACTACTACAAGCCATGTTGGATTTAGAGTTCCAAATTCATCTAACTATATACGAGAGAACAGAGGGAAACCTAAATATAAAAACTGCTACTGTAGATGAACGCTTCAACCTAGAAGAACAAAATTTGGTGAGCCAAGTGGGATTTGTGTACTGATCATTACCACCAAGTATCATCAAGATTGGGTGAAAAAATATTTGCTGGTATTTCGGAAACTCGTTAATTCTTAGAAGCTTGGCAACCCCTCTCAATGAAATTGCTTTTCCACAGTCTGTGCCTAGGGCTACTTGAAGAGGAAACAAGCCATAGAGACAAAACTGAAAACTCCTTTATTTTGTCAAATTTCCAAGAGCTACTACGAACCATGTTGGATTTAGTGTTCCAAATTCTTCTATCTATATAGGAGAGAACAGAGGGAAACCTAAATATAAAAACTGCTACTGTAGAAGAACGCTTCAACCTAGAAGAACAAAATTTGTGAGCCAAGTGGGATTTGTGTACTGATTATTACCACCAAGTATCATCAAGATTGGGTGAAAAAATATTTGCTTTTATTTCGGAAACTCGTTAATTCTTAGAAGCTTGGCAACCCCTCTCGATGAAAGTGCTTTTCCACAGTCTGTGCCTAGGGCTACTTGAAGAGGAAACAAACCATAGGGACAAAACTGAGAACTCCTTTATTTTGTCAAGTTTCATAGAATTACTACAATCCATGTTGGATTTAGAGTTTTAAATTCATCTATCTATATAGGAGAGAACAGAGGGAAACCTAAATATAAAAACTGATATTGTAACGAACGCTTCAACCTAGTATCATAAAATTTTGTGAGCCAAGTGGGATTTGGATTTGTGTACTGATCATTACCACCAAGTATCATCAAGATTCAGTGAAAAAATATTTGCTGGTATTTGGGAAACTAGTTAATTCTTAGAAGCTTGGCAACCCCTCTCGATGAAAATGCTTTTCCACAGTCTGTGCCTAGGGCTACTTGAAGAGGAAACAAACCATAGAGACAAAACTGAGAACTCCTTTATTTTGTCAAGTTTCAAAGAGCTTCTACGAACCATGTTGGATTTAGAGTTCCAATTTCATTTATCTATACAGGAGTGAGCAGAGGGAAACCTAAATATAAAAACTGCTACTGTAGACGAACGCTTCAACCTAGAAGAACAAATTTTGGTGAGCCAAGTGGGATTTGTGTTCTAATCATTACCACCAAGTATCATCAAGATTGGGTGAAAAAGTGTTTGCTCGTATTTCAGAAACTCGTTAATTCTTAGAAGCTTGGCAACCCCTCTCAATGAAAGTGCTTTTCCACAGACTGTGCCTAGGGCTACTTGAAGAGGAAACAAACCATTGAGACAAAACGGAGAACTCCTTTATTTTGTCAAGTTTCAAAGACCTACTACAAACCAGGTTGGATTTAGAGTTCCAAATTCATCTATCTATATAGGAGAGAGCAGAGGGAAACCTCAATATAAAAACTGCTACTGTAGACGAACGCTTCAACCTAGAAAAACAAATTTTGGTGAGCCAAGTGGGAATTGTGTACTGATCATTACCACCAAGTATCATCAAGATTGGTTAAAAAAATATTTGCTGGTATTTCGGAAACTCGTTAATTCTTAGAAGCGTGGCAACCCCTCTCGATAAAAGTGCTTTTCCACAGGATGTGCCTTGGGCTACTTGAATAGGACACAAACCATAGAGACAAAACTGAGAACTCCTTTATTTTGTCAAGTTTCAAAGAGCTACTACGAATCATCTTGGATTTAGAGTTCCAAATCCATCTATCTATATAGGAGAGAGCAGAGGGAAACCTAAATATAAAAACTGCTACTGTAGACGATCGCTTCAACCTAGAAGAACAAAATTTGGTGAGCCAAGTGGGATTTGTGAACTGATCATTACCACCAAGGATCATCATGATTGGGTGAAAAATATTTGCTGGAAAATCGGAAACTCGTTAATTCTTAGAAGCTTGGCAACCCTCTCGATGACAGTGCTTTTCAACAGTCTGTGCCTAGGGCTACTTGAAAATGAAACAAAGTATAGAGAAAAAACTGAGAACTCCTTTGTATTGTCAAGTTTCCAAGAGCTACTTCAAACCATGTTGGATTTAGAGTTCCAAATTCATCTAACTATATAGGAGAGAACAGAAGGAAACCTAAATATAAAAACTGCTACTGTTGACGAACGCTTCAACCTAGAAGATCATAATTTGGTGAGCCAAGTGGGATTTGTGTACTGATCATTACCACCAAGTATCATCAAGATTGGGTGAAAAAATATTTTCTGGTATTTCGGAAACTCGTTAATTCTTAGGAGGTTGGCAACCCTTCTCAATGAAAGTGCTTTTCCACAGTCTGTGCCTAGGGTTACTTGAAGAGGAAACAAACCATAGAGATAAAACAGAGAACTCCTTTATTTTGTCAAGTTTCAAAGAGCTACTATGAACCATGTTGGATTTAGAGTTTCAAATTCATCTATCTATATAGGAGACAACAGAGGGAAACCTAAATATAAAAACTGACACTGTAGACGAACGCTTCAACATAGAAGAACAAAATTTGGTGAGCCAAGTGGGATTGGTGAACTGATCATTACCACAAAGTATCATCAAGATTGGGTGAAAAAATATTTGCGGGTATTTCGGAAACTCGTTAATTCTTAGAAGCTTGGCAACCCCTCTCAATGAAAGTGCTTTTCCACAGTCTGTGCATAGGGCTACTTGAATAGGAAACAAAAAATAGAGACAAAACTGAGAACTCCTTTATTTTGTCAAGTTTCAAAGAGCTACTACAAACCATGTTGTATTTAGAGTTCCAAATTCATCTATCTATATAGGAGAGAACAGAGGGAAACCTAAATATAAAAACTGCTAC
This sequence comes from Callospermophilus lateralis, assembly GCF_048772815.1. NCBI lineage: Eukaryota > Metazoa > Chordata > Mammalia > Rodentia > Sciuridae > Callospermophilus > Callospermophilus lateralis. The sequence continues at coordinate 6,134 of NW_027511975.1, read as the reverse complement.
TGTACACGAACGCTTCAACCTAGAAGAACAAAATTTCGTGAGCCAAGTGGGATTTGTGTACTGATCATTACCACCAAGTATCTTGAAGATTTGGTGAAAAAATATTTGCTGGTATTTCGTAAACTCGATAATTCTTAGAAGCTTGGCAACCCCTCTCAATGAAAGTGCTTTTCCACAGTCTGTGCTTAGGGCTACTTAAAGAGGAAACAAACCATAGAGACAAAACTGAGAACTCTTTTATTTTGTCAATTTTCAAAGAGCTACTACACACCATGTTGGATTTAGAGTTCCATATTCATCTATCTATATAGGAGAGAACAGAGGGAAACCTAAATATAAAAACTGCTACTGTAGACGAACGCTTCAACCTAGAAGAACAAAATTTGGTGAGCCAAGTTGGAGCTATGTACTGATCATTACCACTACGGATCATCAAGATTGGGTAAAAAAATATTTGCTGGAATATCGGAAACTTGTTAATTCTTAGAAGCTTGGTAGCCCGTCTCGATGAAAGTGCTTTTCCACAGTCTGTGCCTGGGGCTACTTGAAAAGCAAACAAACCATAGAGAAAAAACAGAGAACTCCTTTATATTTTCAAGTTTCCAAGAGCTAATACGAACCATGTTGGATTTAGAGTTTCAAATTCATCTCTGTATATAGGAGAGAACAGAGGGAAACCTAAATATAAAAACTGCTACTGTAGACGAACGCTTCAACCTAGAAGAACAAAATTTGGTGAGCCAAGTGGGATTTGTGTCCTGATCATTACCACCAAGTATCATCAAGATTAGGTGAAAAAATTTTTGCTGGTATTTGGGAAACTGGTTAATTCTTAGAAGCTTGGCAACCCCTCTCGATGAAAGTGCTTTTCCACAATCTGTGCCTTGGGCTCCTTGAAGAGGAAACAAACCATTGAGACAAAACTGAGAACTCCTTTATTTTGTCAAGTTTCAAAGAGCTTCTACGAACCATGTTGGATTATAGTTCCAAATTCATCTCTCTATATAGGAGTGAGCAGAGGGAAACATAAATATAAAAACTGCTACTGTAGACGAACGCTTCAACCTAGAAGAACAAAATTTGGTGAGCCAAGTGGGATTTGTGTACTGAACATTACCACTATGTATCATCAAGATTGGGTGAAAAAGTTTTTGCTCGTATTTCGGAAACTCATTAATTCTTAGACGCTTGGCAAACCCTCTCAATGAAAGTGCTTTTCCACAGTCTTTTCCCACGGCTACTTGAAGAGAAACAAACCATAGAGACAAAACTGAGAACTCCTTTATTTTGTCAAGTTTTAAAGAGCTACTACGAACCATGTTGGATTTAGAGTTTCAAATTCATCTATCTATATAGGAGAGAACAGAGTGAAACCTAAATATTAACTGCTACTCTAGACGAACGCTTCAACCTAGAAGAACAAAATTTGGTGAGCCAAATGGGATTTGTGTACTGATCATTACCACCAAGTATCATCAAGATTGGGTGAAAAAATATTTGCTGGAATATCGGAAACTCGATAATTCTTAGAAGCTTGGCAGCCCCTCTCAATGAAAGTGCTTTTCCACAGTCTGTGCCTAGGGCTTTTGAAAAGGAAACAAACCATAGAGACAAAACTGAGAACACCTTTATTTTGTCAAGTTTCCAAGAGCTACTACGAATCATGTTGGATTAGAGTTCCCAATTCATCTATCTATATAGGAGAGAACAGAGGGAAAACTAAATATAAAAACTGCTACTGTAGACGAACGCTTCAACCTAGAAGAACAAAATTTGGTGAGACAAGTGGGATTTGTGTACTGATCATTACCACCAAGTATCATCACGATTGGGTGAAAAAAATAATTGCTGGTATTTCGGAAATTCGTTAATTCTTAGAAGCTTGGCAACCCCTATCGATGAAAGTGCTTTTCCACAGTCTTTGCCTAGGGCTACTTAAAGAGGAAACAAACCATAGAGACAAAACTGAAAACTCCTTTATTTTGTCAAGTTTCAAAGAGATTCTAAAAACCATGTTGGATTTAGAGTTCCAAATTCATCTATCTATATAGGAGTGAGCAGAGTGAAACCTAAATATAAAAACTGCTACTGTAGACGAACGCTTCAACCTAGAAGAACAAAATTTGGTGAGCCAAGTGGGATTTGTGTACTGATCTTTACCACCAAGTATTATCAAGATTGGGTGAAAAAATATTTGCTGGTATTTCGGAAACTCGTTAATTCTTAGAAGCTTAGCAACCCCTCTCAATGAAAGTGCTTTTACACAGTCTCCGCCTAGGGCTACTTAAAGATTAAACAAACCATAGAGACAAAACTGAGAACTTCTTTATTTTGTCAACTTTCAAAGAGCTACTACGAAAATGTTGGATTTAGAGTTCCAAATTCATCTTTCTATATAGGAGAGAACAGAGGGAAACCTAAATATAAAAACTGCTACTGTACACGAACGCTTCAACCTAGAAGAACAAAATTTGGTGAGCCAAGTGGGATTTGTGAACTGATCATTATCACCAAGTATCATCAAGATTTGGTGAAAAAAGATTGGCTAGTATTTCGGAAACTCGTTAATTCTCAGAAGCTTGGCATCCCCTCTCAATGAAAGTTCTTTTCCTCAGTCTGTGCTGAGGGCTACTTGAAGAGGAAACAAACCATAGAGACAAAACTGAGAACTCCTTTATTTAGGCAAGTTTCAAAGAGCTACTACGAACCATGTTGGATTTAGAGTTCCAAATTCATCTATATATATAGGGAGACAGAGGGAAACCTAAATATAAAAACTGCTACTGTAGACGAACGCTTCAACCTAGAAGAACAAAATTTGGTGAGCCAAGTCGGATTTGTGTAGTGATCATTACAACCAAGTATCATCAAGATTGGGTGAAAAAATATTTGCTGGTATTTGGGAAACTCGTTAATTCTCAGAAGCTTAGCAACCCCTCTCAATGAAAGTGCTTTTCCACAGTCTCTGCCTAGGGCTACTTAAAGAGGAAACAAACCATAGAGAAAAAACTGAGAACTTCTTTATTTTGTCAAGTTTCAAAGAGCTACTACGAAACATGTTGGATTTACAGTTCCAAATTCATCTATCTATATAGGAGAGAACAGAGGGAAACCTAAATATAAAAACTGCTACTGTACACGAACGCTTCAACCTAGAAGAACAAAATTTGGTGAGCCAAGTGGGATTTGTGAACTGATCATTACCACCAAGTGTCATCAAGATTTGGTGAAAAAAATATTTGCTGGTATTTCGGAAACTCGTTAATTCTTAGAAGCTTGGCCACCCCTCTCAATGAAAGGGCTTTTCTACAGTCTGTGCTTAGGGCTACATAAAGAGGAAACAAACATTAGAGACAAAACTGAGGACTCCTTTATATTGTAAAGTTTCAAAGAACTACTACAAGCCATGTTGGATTTAGAGTTCCAAATTCATCTATCTATATACGAGAGAACAGAGGGAAACCTAAATATAAAAACTGCTACTGTAGATGAACGCTTCAACCTAGAAGAACAAAATTTGGTGAGCCAAGTGGGATTTGTGTACTGATCATTACCACCAAGTATCATCAAGATTGGGTGAAAAAATATTTGCTGGTATTTCGGAAATTCGTGAATTCTTAGAAGCTTGGCAACGCCTCTCAATGAAATTGCTCTTCCACAGTCTGTGCCTAGGGCTACTTGAAGAGGCAACAAACCGTAGAGACAAACCTGAGAACTCCTTTATTTTGTCAAGTTTTAAAGAGCTACTACGAACCATGTTGGATTTAGAGTTCCGAATTCAACTATCTATATAGGAGAGAACAGACTGAAACCTAAATATTAAAACTGTAACTGTAGACGAACGCTTCAACCTAGAAGAACAAAATTTGGTGAGCCAAGTGGGATTTGTGTACTGATCATTACCACCAAGTATCATCAAGATTGGGTGAAAAAATATTTGCTGGTATTTCGGAAACTCGTTAATTCTTAGAAGCTTGGCAACCCCTCTCGGTGAAAGTGCTTTTCCACAGTCCTTGCCTAGGGCTACTTGAAGAGGAAACAAACCATAGAGACAAAACTGAGAACTCCTTTATTTTGTCAAGTTTCAAAGAATTACTACAATCCATGTTGGATTTAGAGTTTTAAATTCATCTATCTATATAGGAGAGAACAGAGGGAAACCAAAATACTAAAGCTGATACTGTAGACAAACGCTTCAAACTAGAAGAACAAAATTTGGTAAGCCAAGTGGGATTTGTGTACTGATCATTACCACCAAGTTTCATCAAGATTGGGTGAATATATAATTGCTTGTATTTCAGAAACTCGTTAATTCTTAGAAGCATGGCAACCCCTCTCAATGAAAGTGCTTTTCCACAGTCTGTGCCTAGGGCTACTTGAAAAGGAAACAAACTATAGAGACAAAACTGAGAACTCCTTTATTTTGTCAAGTTTCAAAGAATTACTACAATCCATGTTGGATTTAGAGTTCTAAATTCATCTATCTATATAGGAGAGAACAGAGGGAAACCTTAATATAAAAATTGCTACTGTAGACGAACGCTTCAACCTAAAAGAACAAAATTTGGTAAGCCAAGTGGGATTTGTGAACTGATCATTACCATCAAGTATCATCAAGATTTGGTGAAAAAATATTTGCTGGTATTTCGGAAATTCGTTAATTCTTAGAAGCTTGGCAACCCCTCTCAATGAAATTGCTCTTCCACAGTCTGTGAATAGGGCTACTTGAAGAGGAAACAAACCATAGAGAAAAAACTGAGAACTCCTTTATTTTGTCAAGTTTCAAAGAGCTACTACAAACCATGTTGGATTTAGAGTTCCGAATTCATCTATCTATATAGGAGAGAACAGACTGTAACCTAAATATTAAAACTGATACTGTAGACGAACGCTTCAACCTAGGAGAACAAAATTTGGTGAGCCAAGTGGGATTTGTGTACTGATCATTACCCCCAAGTATCATCAAGATTGGGTTAAAAAATATTTGCTGGTATTTCGGAAACTTGTTAATTCTTAGAAGCTTGGCAACCCCTCTCAATGAAATTGCTTTTCCACAGTCTGTGCCTAGGGCTACTTGAAGAGGAAACAAGCCACAGAGACAAAACTGAGAACTCCTTTATTTTGTCAAGTTTCAAAGAGCTACTACAAACCATGTTGGATTTAGAGTTACAAATTCATCTATCTATATAGGAGAGAACAGAGGGAAACCTAAATATAAAAACTGACACTGTAGACGAACGCTTCAACATAGAAGAACAAAATTTGGTGAGCCAAGTGGGATTGGTGAACTGATCATTACCACAAAGTATCATCAAGATTGGGTGAAAAAATATTTGCTGGTATTTCGAAACTCGTTAATTCTTAGAAGCTTGGCAACCCCTCTCAATGAAAGTGCTTTTCCACAGTCTGTGCATAGGGCTACTTGAATAGGAAACAAAAAAAAGAGACAAAACTGAGAACTCCTTTATTTTGTCAAGTTTCAAAGAGCTACTACAAACCATGTTGTATTTAGAGTTCCAAATTCATCTATCTATATAGGAGAGAACAGAGGGAAACCTAAATATAAAAACTGCTACTGTACACGAACGCTTCAACCTAGAAGAACAAAATTTCGTGAGCCAAGTGGATTTGTGTACTGATAATTACCACCAAGTATCTTGAAGATTTGGTGAAAAAATATTTGCTAGTATTTCGTAAACTCGATAATTCTTAGAAGCTTGGCAACCCCTCTCAATGAAAGTGCTTTTCCACAGTCTGCGCTTAGGGCTACTTAAAGAGGAAACAAACCATAGAGACAAAACTGAGAACTCCTTTATTTTTTCAAGTTTCAAAGAGCTACTACACACCATGTTGGATTTAGAGTTCCAAATTTATCTATCTATATACGAGAGAACAGAGGGAAACCTAAATATAAAAACTGCTCCTGTAGACGAACGCTTCAACCTAGAAGAACAAAATTTGGTGAGCCAAGTTGGAGCTATGTACTGATCATTACCACTACGGATCATCAAGATTGGGTAAAAAAATATTTGCTGGAATATCGGAAAATTGTTAATTCTTAGAAGCTTGGTAGCCCGTCTCGATGAAAGTGCTTTTCCACAGTCTGTGCCTGGGGCTACTTGAAAAGGAAACAA
>NW_027511974.1:0-19144 GCF_048772815.1 Callospermophilus lateralis | reverse complement strand
GCAAATATTTTTTCACCCAATCTTGATGAATACTTGGTGGTGAAGATCGGTACACAAATCCCACCTTGGCTCACCAAATTTTGTTCTTCTAGGTTGAAGCGTTCGTCTACAGTAGCAGTTTTTATATTTAGGTTTCACTCTGTTCTCTCCTATATAGATAGATGAATTTGGAACTCTAAATGCAACATGGTTTGTGGTAGCTATTTGAAAACTTGACAAAATAAAAGAGTTCTCAGTTTTGTCTCTGTGGTTTGTTTCCTCTTCAAGTAGCCCTAGGCACAGACTGTGGAAAAGAACTTTCATTGAGAGGGGTTGCCAAGCTTCCAAGAAATTACGAGTTTCCGAAATACCAGCAAATATTTTTTCACCCAAACTTGTTGATACTTGGTGGTGATGATCAGTACACAAATCCCACTTGGCTCACCATATTTTATTATTCTAGGTTGATGCGTTCGTCTACAGTAGCAATTTTTATATTTAGGTTTCAATCTGTTCTCTCCTAAATAGATAGATGAATTTGGAACTCTAAATCCAACATGGTTTGTAGTAGCGGTTTGAACCTTGACAAAAGAAAGGAGTTCTCAGTTTTGTGTCTATGATTTGTTTCCGCTTCAAGTAGCCCTAAGCAGTGACTGTGGAAAAGCACTTTCATTGAGAGGGGTTGCCAAGCTTCCAAGAAATTACGAGTTTCCGAAATACCAGCAAATATTTTTTCACCCAATCTTGATGATACATGGTGGTAATGATCAGTACACAAATCCCACTTGGCTCACCAAATTTTGTTCTTCTAGGTTGAAGCATTCGTCTACAGTAGCAGTTTTCATTTTTAGGTTTTACTTTGTTCTCTCTTATATAGATAGATGAATTTGGAACTCTAAATCCAACATGGTTTGTAGTAGCTCTTTGAAACTTGACAAAATAAAGGAGTTCTCAGTTTTTTCTCTATGATTTGTTTCTGCTTCAAGTAGCCCTAAGCAGAGACTGTGGAAAAGCACTTTCATTGAGAGGGGTTGCCAATCTTCTAAGAAATAACGAGTTTTCGAATTACCAGCAAATATTTTTTCACCCAATCTTGATGATACTTGGTGGTGATGATCGGTAAACAAATCCCACTTGGCTCACGAAATTTTGTTCTTCTAGGTTGAAGCGTTCGTCTACAGTAGCAGTTTTTATATGTAGGTTTCACTCTGTTCTCTCCTATATAGATAGAAGAATTTGAACTCTAAGTCCAATATGGTTTGTAGTAGCTCTTTGAAACTTGACAAAATAAAGGAGTTCTCAGTTTTGTCTCTATGATTTGTTTCCGCTTCAAGTAGTCCTAGGCACAGACTATGGAAAAGCACTTTCATTTAGAGGGGTTGCCAAGCATCTAAGAAATAACGAGTTTCCAAAACACCAGCAAATATTTTTTCACCCAATGTTGATGATACTTGGTGGTAATGATCAGTACACAATACCCACTTGTCTCACCAAATTTTGTTCTTCTAGGTTGAAGCATTCGTCTACAGTAGCAGTTTTTATTTTTAGGTTTTACTCTGTTCTCTCTTATATAGATAGATGAATTTGGAACTCTAAATCCATTATGGTTTGTAGTAGCTCTTTGAAACTTGACAAAATAAAGGAGTTCTCAGTTTTGTCTCTATGATTGTTTCCGCTTCAAGTAGCCCTAAGCAGAGACTGTGGAAAAGCACTTTCATTCAGAGGGGTTGCCAAGCTTCTAAGAAATAACGAGTTTCCGAAATACCAGCAAGTATTTTTTCACCCAATCTTGATGATACTTGGTGGTAATGATCAGTACACAAATCCCACTTGGCTCACCAAATTTTGTTCTTCTAGGTTGAAGCGTTCGTTTACAGTAGCAGTTTTCATTTTTAGGTTTCACTCTGTTCTCTCCTATATAGATAGATGAATTTGGAACTCTAAATCCAACATGGTTTGTAGTAGCTCTTTGAAACTTGACAAAACAAAGGAGTTCTCAGTTTTTTCTCTATGGTTTGTTTCCTCTTCAAGTAGCCCTAGGCACAGACTGTGGAAAAGCAATTTCATTGAGAGTGGTTGCCAAGCTTCTAAGAAATAACGAGTTCCTGATACCAGCAAATATTTTCTCACCCAGTCTTGATGATACTTGGTTGTAATGATCAGTACACAAATCCCACTTGACTCACCAAATTTTGTTCTTCTAGGTTGAAGCGTTCGTCTACAGTAGCAGTTTTTATATTTAGGTTTTACTCTGTTCTCTCCCATACAGATATATGAATTTGGAACTCTAAATCCAACATGGTTTGTAGTAGCTCTTTGAAACTTGACAAACTAAAGGAGTTCTCAGTTTTGTCTATATTATTTGATTCCGCTTCAAGTAGCCCTAAGCAGAGACTGTGGAAAAGCACTTTCATTGAGAGGGGTTGAAATCTTCTAAGAAATAACGAGTTTCCGAATTACCAGCAAATATTTTTTCACCCAATCTTGATGATACTTGGTGGTGAAGATCGGTACACAAATCCCACTTGGCTCACCAAATTTTGTTCTTCTAGGTTGAAGCGTTCGTCTACAGTAGCAGTTTTTATATTTAGGTTTCACTCTGTTCTCTCCTATATAGATAGATGAATTTGGAACTCTAAATGCAACATGGTTTGTGGTAGCTATTTGAAACTTGACAAAATAAAAGAGTTCTCAGTTTTGTCTCTGTGGTTTGTTTCCTCTTCAAGTAGCCCTAGGCACAGACTGTGGAAACGCACTTTCATTGAGAGCGGTTGCCATTTTCGAAGAAATAACGAGTTTCCGAAATACCAGCAATTATTTTTTCACCCAATCTTGATGATACTTGGTGGTGATGATCGGTAAACAAATCCCACTTGGCTCACCAAATTTGTTCTTCTAGGTTGAAGAGTTCATCTACTGTAGCAGTTTTTATATTTAGGTTTCCCTCTGTTCTCTCCTATATAGATAGATGAATTTTAACTCTAAATCCAACATGGTTTGCAGTATCTCTTTGAAACTTGACAAAATAAAGTAGTTCTCAGTTTTGTCTGTATGTTTTGTTTCCTCTTCAAGTAGTCCTAGGCACAGACTGTGGAAGAAAACTTTCATTGAGAGGGTTTGCCAAGCTTCCAAGAAATTACGAGTTTCCGAAATACCAGCAAATATTTTTTCACCCAAACTTGTTGATACTTGGTGGTGATGATCAGTACACAAATCCCACTTGGCTCACCATATTTTATTCTTCTAGGTTGATGCGTTCGTCTACAGTAGCAATTTTTATATTTAGGATTCAATCTGTTCTCTCCTAAACAGATAGATGAATTTGGAACTCTAAATCCAACATGGTTTGTAGTAGCTGTTTGAACCTTGACAAAAGAAAGGAGTTCTCAGTTTTGTCTCTATGATTTGTTTCCACTTCAAGTAGCCCTAAGCAGTGACTGTGGAAAAGCACTCTCATTGAGACGGGTTGCCAAGCTTCCAAGAAATTACGAGTTTCCGAAATACCAGCAAATATTTTTTGACCCAATCTTGATGATACATGGTGGTAATGATCAGTACACAAATCCCACTTGGCTCACCAAATTTTGTTCTTCTAGGTTGAAGCATTCGTCTACAGTAGCAGTTTTCATTTTTAGGTTTTACTTTGTTCTCTCCTATATAGATAGATGAATTTGGAACTCTAAATCCAACATGGTTTGTAGTAGCTCTTTGAAACTTGACAAAATAAAGGAGTTCTCAGTTTTTTCTCTATGATTTGTTTCCGCTTCAAGTAGCCCTAAGCAGAGACTGTGGAAAAGCACTTTCATTGAGAGGGGTTGCCAATCTTCTAAGAAATAACGAGTTTCCGAATTACCAGCAAATATTTTTTCACCCAATCTTGATGATACTTGGTGGTGATGATCGGAAAACAAATCCCACTTGGCTCACGAAATTTCGTTCTTCTAGGTTGAAGCGTTCATCTACAGTAGCAGTTTTTATATGTAGGTTTCACTCTGTTCTCTCCTATATAGATAGAAGAATTTGAACTCTAAGTCCAATATGGTTTGTAGTAGATCTTTGAAACTTGACAAAGTAAAGGAGTTCTCAGTTTTGTCTCTATGATTTGTTTCCGCTACAAGTAGTCCTAGGCACAGACTGTGGAAAAGCACTTTCATTGAGAGGGGTTGCCAAGCTTCCTAGAAATTACGAGTTTCCAAAACACCAGCAAATATTTTTTGATCCAATCTTGATGATACTTGGTTCTAAGGACAAGTACACAATTCCCACTTGGCTCACCAAATTTTGTTCTTCTAGGTTGAAGCATTCGTCTACAGTAGCAGTTTTCATTTTTACGTTATACTTTGTTCTCTCCTATATAGATAGATGAATTTGGAACTCTAAATCCAACATGGTTTGTAGTAGCTCTTTGAAACTTGACAAAATAAAGGAGTTCTCAGTTTTGTCTATATGATTTGATTCCGCTTCAAGTAGCCCTAAGCAGAGACTGTGGAAAAGCACTTTCATTGAGAGGGGTTGAAATCTTCTAAGAAATAACGAGTTTCTGAATTACCAGCAAATATTTTTTCACCCAATCTTGATGATAATTGGTGGTGAAGATCGGTCCACAAATCCCACTTGGCTCACCAAATTTTGTTCTTCTAGGTTGAAGCGTTCGTCTACAGTAGCAGTTTTTATATTTAGGTTTCACTCTCTTCTCTCCTATATAGATAGATGAATTTGGAACTCTGAATCCAACATGGTTTGTAGTAGCTCTTTTAAACTTGACAAAAGAAAGGAGTTCTCAGTTTTGTCTCTAGGATTTGTTTCCGCGTCAATTAGCCCTAGGCACCGACGGTTGAAAAGCACTTTCATTTAGAGGGGTTGCCAAGCTTCTAAGAAATAACGAGTTTCCAAAACACCAGAAAATTTTTTTTCACCCAATGTTGATGATACTTGGTGGTAATGATCAGTACACAATACCCACTTGTATCACCAAATTTTGTTCTTCTAGGTTGAAGCATTCGTCTACAGTAGCAGTTTTTATTTTTAGGTTTTACTCTGTTCTCTCTTATATAGATAGATGAATTTGGAACTCTAAATCCATTATGGTTTGTAGTAGCTCTTTGAAACTTGACAAAATAAAGGAGTTCTCAGTTTTGTCTCTATGATTGTTTCCGCTTCAAGTAGCCCTAAGCAGAGACTGTGGAAAAGCACTTTCATTGAGAGGGGTTGCCAAGCTTCTAAGAAATAACGAGTTTCCGAAATACCAGCAAGTATTTTTTCACCCAATCTTGATGATACTTGGTGGTAATGATCAGTACACAAATCCCACTTGGCTCAACAAATTTTGTTCTTCTAGGTTGAAGCGTTCGTTTACAGTAGCAGTTTTCATTTTTAGGTTTCACTCTGTTCTCTCCTATATAGATAGATGAATTTGGAACTCTAAATCCAACATGGTTTGTAGTAGCTCTTTGAAACTTGACAAAACAAAGGAGTTCTCAGTTTTTTCTCTATGGTTTGTTTCCTCTTCAATAGCCCTAGGCACAGACTGTGGAAAAGCAATTTCATTGAGAGTGGTTGCCAAGCTTCTAAGAAATAACGAGTTCCTGATACCAGCAAATATTTTCTCACCCAGTCTTGATGATACTTGGTTGTAATGATCAGTACACAAATCCCACTTGACTCACCAAATTTTGTTCTTCTAGGTTGAAGCGTTCGTCTACAGTAGCAGTTTTTATATTTAGGTTTCACTCTGTCCTGTCCTATATAGATAGATGAATTTGGAACTCTAAATCCAACATGGTTTGAAGTAGCTCTTTGAAACTTGACAAAATAAAGGAGTTCTCACTTTTGTCTCTATGTTTTGTTTCCTCTTCAAGTAGCCCTAGGCACAGACGGTGGAAAAGCACTTTCATTGAGAGGGGTTGACAAGCTTCCAAGAAATTACGAGTTTATGAAATACCAGCAAATATTTTTTCACCCAATCTTGATGATACTTGGTGGTAATGATCGGTACACAAATCCCACTTGACTCACCTAATTTTGTTCTTCTAGGTTGATGCGTACATTTTCAGTAGCAGTTTTTATTTTTAGGTTTCACTCTTTTCTCTCATATATATAGATGAATTTGGAACTCTAAATCCAACATGGTTTGTAGTAGCTCTTTGAAACTTGACAAAATAAAGGAGTTCTCAGTTTTGTCTCTATGGTTTGTTTCCTCTTCAAGTAGCCTTGGCACAGACTGTGGAAAAGCACTTTCATTGAGAGGGGTTGGAAGCTTCTAAGAAATAACGAGTTTCCGAAATACCAGCAAATATTTTTTCACCCAATCTTGATGATACTTGGTGATAAGAACAAGTACACAAATCCTACTTGGCTCACCAAATTTTGTTCTTCTAGGTTGAAGCATTCGTCTACAATAGCAGTTTTTATTTTTAGGTTTCACTCTATTCTCTTGTATATACAAAGATGAATTTGGAACTCTAAAACCAACATGGTTTGTAGTGGATCTTTGAAACTTTACAAAATAAAGGAATTTTAAGTTTTGTCTCAGTGATTTGTTTCGCTTCAAGTAACCCTAAGCAGAGACTGTGGAAGAGCACTTTAATTGATGGGGATTGCCAAGCTTCCAAGAAAATACGAGTTTCCAAAATTGCAGCAAATATTTTTTCACCCAATCTTGATGATACGTGGTGGTAATGACAAGTCCACAAATCCCACTTTGCTCACCAAATTTTGTTCTTCTATGTTGAAGCGTTTGTTTACAGTTGCAGTTTTTATTTTTAGGTTTCACTCTGTTCTCTCCTATATAGATAGATGAATTTGGAACTCTAAATCCAACATGGTTTGCAGTAGCTCTTTGAAACTTGACAAAATAAAGGAGATCTCAGTTTTTGCTCTATGGTTTGTTTCCTCTTCAAGTAGCCCTAGGCACAGACTGTGGAAAAGCACTTTAATTGAGAGGGGATGCCAAGCTTCTAAGAAATAACGAGTTTCTGAAATACCAGCAAATATTTTTTCACCCAGTCTTGATGATACTTGGTGGTAATGATCAGTACACAAATCCCACTTGGCTCACCAAAGTTTGTCCTTCTACGTTGACACATTTGTCTACAGTAGCAGTTTATATTTTTAGGTTCCTTCTGTTCTCTCCTATTTAGATAGATGAATTTTGAACTCTAAATGCAAAATGGTTTGTAGTAGCTCTTTGAAACGTGAGAAAATAAAGGAGTTCTCAGTTTTGTCTCTATGATTTGATTCCGCTTCATGTAGCCCTAAGCAGAGACTGTGGAAAAGCACTTTCATTGAGAGGGGTTGACAAGCTTCCAAGAAATTACGAGTTTCCGAAACACCACCAAATATTTTTTCACCCAATGTTGATCATACGTGGTGGTAATTTCAAGTACAGAATTCCCACTTGGCTCACCAAATTTTGTTCTTCTTGTTGAAGCGTTCGTTTACAATAGCAGTTTATATTTTTAGGTTCCCTCTGTTTTCTCCTATATACATAGATGAATTTGGAACCCTAAATCCAACATGGTTTGCAGTAGCTCTTTGAAACTTGACAAAACAAAGGACTTCTCAGTTTTGTCTCTATGGTTTGTTTCCTCTTCAAGTGGCCCTAGGCACAGAGTGTGGAAATGCACTTTCATTGAGAGGGGTTGCCAAGCTTCTAAGAAATACCGAGTTTCCGAAATACAAGCAAATATTTTTTCACCCAATGTTGATGATACTAGGTGGTAATGATCAGTACACAAATCCCACTTGGCCTTCCAAATTTTGTTCTTCTCGGTTGAAGCGTTCGTCTAGAGTAGCAGTTTTTATTTTTTAGGTTTCACACTGTTCTCTCCTATATAGATAGATGAATTTGGAACTCTAAATTCAACATGGTTTGTAATAACTCTTTGAAACTTGACAAAATAAAGGAGTTCTCAGTTTTGCCTCTATGGTTTGTTTCCTCTTCAAGTAGCCCTTGGCACAGACTGTGGAAAAGCACTTTCATTGAGAGGGGTTGCCGAGCTTCTTAGAAATAACGAGTTTCCGAAATACCAGCAAATATTTTTTCACCCAATCTTGATGATACTTGGTGGTAATGTTCAGTACACAAATCCCACTTGACTCACCAAATTTTGTTCTTTGCGGTTGAAGAGTTCGTTTACAGTAGCAGTTTATATTTTTGGTTTCCCTCTGTTCTCTCCTATATAGACAGATGAATTTCCATCTCTAAATCCAACATGCTTTGTAGAAGCTCTTTGAAACTTGACAAAATAAAGGAGTTCTCAGTTTTGTCTCTACGATTTTTTTCCGCTTCAAGTAGCCCTAAGCAGAGACTGTGGAAAAGCACTTTCAGTGAGAAGGGTTGCCAAGCTTCCAAGAAATTAAGAGTTTCCGAAATAACAGCAAATATTTTTTCACCCAATCTTGATGATACGTGGTGGTAATGACAAGTCCACAAATCCCACTTGGCTCACCAAATTTTGTTCTTCGAGGTTGAAGCGTTCGTTTACAGTAGCAGTTTTTATTTTTAGGTTTCACTCTGTTCTCTAGTATATAGATAGATGAATTTGGAAATCTAAATCCAACATGGTTTGTAGTAGCTCTTTGAAACTTGCAAAATAAAGGACTTCTCAGTTTTGTCTCTATGGTTTATTTCCTCTTCAAGTGCCCCTAGGAACAGACTGTGGAAAGCACTTTCATTGAATGGGGTTGCCAAGCTTCTAAGAAATAACGAGTTTCCGAAATACCAGCAAATATTTTTTCACCGAATCTTGATGATACTTGGTGGTAATGATCGGTACACAAATCCGACTTGACTCACCAAATATTGTTCTTCTAGGTTGAAGCGCTCGTTTACAGTAGCAATTTTTACTATTAGGTTTCACTCTGTTCTCTGCTATATAGACAAATGAATTTGGTACTCTCAATCCAACATGGTTTGTAGTAGCTCTTTGAAACTTGACAAAATAAAGGAGTTCTCAGTTCTGTCTCTATGATTTGTTTCCGCTTCAATAGCCCTAATTAGGGACTTTGGAAAAGCACTTTCATTGAGAGGGGTTGCCAAGCTTCTAAGAAATAACGAGTGTCCGAAATACCAGCAAATATTTTTTAACCCAATCTTGATGATACTTGGTGGTGAAGATCGGTACACAAATCCACTTGGCTCACCAAATTTTGTTCTTCTAGGTTGAAGCGTTCGTCTACAGTAGCAGTTTTTACATTTAGGTTTCACTCTGTTCTCTCCTATACAGATAGATGAATTTGGAACTCTAAATCCAATATGGTTTGTAGTAGCTCTTTGAAACTTGACAAAATAAAGGAGTTCTCAGTTTTGTCTCTATGATTTGTTTCCGCTTCAAGTAGCCCTAAGCAGAGACTGTGGAAAAGCACTTTCATTGAAAGGCATTGCAAAGCTTCCAAGAAATTACGAGTTTCCGAAATACCAGCAAATATTATTTCACCCAATCTTGATGATACGTGCTGGTAATGACAAGTCCACAAATCCCACCTGGCTCACCAAATTTTGTTCTTCTGAGTTTAAGCGTTCGTTTAGTAGCAGTTTATATTTTTAGGTTTCACTCTGTTCTCCTATATAGATAGATGAATTTGGAACTCTAAATCCAACATGGTTTGTAGTAGCTCTTTGAAACTTGACAAAATAAAGAAGTTCTCAGTTTTGTCTCTATGATTTGTTTCCTCTTCAAGTAGCCCTAGGCACAGACTGTGGAAAAGCACTTTCATGAGAGGGGTTGCCAAGCTTCTAAGAAATAAGGAGTTTCCGAAATACCAGCAAATATTTTTCACCCAATAATGATGATACTTGGTGGTAATGATCAGTACACAAATACCACTTGGCTCACCAAATTTTGTTCTTCTGGGTTGAAGCGTTCGTCTATAGTAGCAGTTTTTATATTTAGGTTTCCCTCTGTTCTCTCCTATATAGATAGATGAATTGGGAACTCTAAATCCCACATGGTGTGTAATTGCTCTTTAAAACTTGACAAAATAAAGGAGTTCTCAGTTTTGTCTCTATGGTTTATTTCCTCTTCAAGTCGCCCTAGGCACCGACTGTGGAAAAGCACTTTCATTGAAAGAGGTTGCCAAGCTTCCAAGAAATTACGAGTTTCCGAAATACCAGCAAATATTTTCTCACCCAATCTTGATGATACGTGGTGGTAATGACAAGTACACAAATTCCACTTTCCTCAACAAATTTTGTTCTTCAAGGTTTAAGCGTTCGTCTACAGTAGCAGTTTTTATATTTAGGTTTCACTCTATTCTCTCCTATATAGACAGAGGAATTTGGAACCCTAAATCCAATATGGTTTGTAATAGCTCTTTGAAACTTGACAAAATAAAGGAGTTCTCAGTTTTGTCTCTATGATTTGTTTCCGCTTCAAGTAGACCTAAGCAGAGAGTGTGGAGAAGCACTTTCATTCAGAGTGGTTGCCAAGCTTCCAAGAAATTACGAGATTCCGAAATACCAGCAAATATTTTTTCACCCAATATTCATGATACTTGGTGGTATTGATCGGTACACAAATCCCACTTGGCTCACCAAATTTTGTTCTGCTAGGTTGAAGTGTTCGTCTACAGTAGCAGTTTTTATATTTAGGTTTCACTCTGTTCTCTGCTATATAGATGGATGAATTTGGAACTCTAAATTCAACATGGTTTGTAGTAGCTCTTTGAAAGTTGACAAAATAAAGGAGTTCTCAGTTTTGTCTCTATGGTTTGTTTCCTCTTCAAGTAGCCCTAGGCACAAACGGTGGAAAAGCACTTTCATTGAGAGGGGATGCCAAGCTTCTAAGAAATAACATGTTTCTGAAATACCAGCAAATATTTTTTCTCCCAATCTTGATGATACTTGCTGGTAAGAACAAGTACACAAATCCCACTGGGCTCACCAAATTTTGTTCTTCTAGGTTGAAGCATTCGTCTCCAGTAGCAGTTTTTATTTTTAGGTTTCACTCTGTTCTCTCCTATATAGATAGATGAATTTGGAACTCTAAATCCTACATTGTTTGTAGTAGCTCTCTGAAACTTGACAAAATAAAGGAGTTTCAGTTTTGTCTCTATGATTTGTTTCCTCTTCAAGTAGCCCTAAGCAGTGACTGTGGAAAAGCACTTTCATTTAGAGGTGTTGCCAAGCTTCCAAGAAATTACGAGTTTCCGAAATACCAGCAAATATTTTTTCACCCAATCTTGATGATACTTGGTGGTCATGATCAGTACACAAATCCCACTTTGCTCACCAAATTTTGTTCTTCTAGGTTGAGGCGTTCGTCTACAGTAGCAGTTTTTATATTTAGGTTTCACTGTGTTCTCTCCTAAATAGATAGATGAATTTGGAACTCTAAATCCAACATGGTTTGTAGTAACTCCTTGAAACTTGACAAAATAAAGAAGTTCTCAGTTTTGTCTCTAAGGTTTGTTTCCTCTCCAAGAAGCCCTAAGCAGAGACTGTGGAAAAGCACTTTCATTGAAAGGCATTGCAAAATTTCCAAGAAATTACGATTTTCCTAAATACCAGCAAATATTTTCTCACCCAAACCTGATGATACGTGGTGGTAATGACAAGTACACAAATCCCACTTGGCTCAACAAATTTTGTTCTTCTAGGTTTAAGCGTTCGTCTACAGTAGCAGTTTTTATAATTAGGTTTCACTCTGTTCTCTCCTATATAGACAGATGAATTTGGAACTCTAAATCCAATATGGTTTGTAGTAGCTCTTTGAAACTTGACAAAATAAAGGAGTTTTCAGTTTTGTCTCTATGATTTGTTTCCGCTTCAAGTAGCCCTAAGAGAAGACTGTGGAAAAGCACTTTCATTGAGAGGGGTTGCGAAGCTTTCAAGAAATTACGAGTTTCCGAAATACCAGCAAATATTTTTTCACCGAATCTTGATGATACTTGGTGGTAATGATCGGTACACAAATCCCACTTGGCTCACCAAATTTTGTTCTTCTAGGTTGATGCGTTCGTTTTCAGTAGCAGTTTTTATATTTAGGTTTCACTCTGTTCTCTGCTATATAGACAGATGAATTTGGAACTCTAAATCCAACATGGTTTGTAGTAGCTCTTTGAAACTTGACAAAATAAACAAGTGCTCAGTTTTGTCTCTATGGTTTGTTTCCTCTTCAAGTAGCCCTATTTAGGGACTTTGGAAAAGTACTTTCATTGAGAGGGGTTGCCAAGCTTCTAAGAAATAACGAGTTTCCGAAATACCAGCAAATTTTTTTTCACCCAATCTTGATGATACTTGGTGGTGAAGATCGGTACACAAATCCACTTGGCTCACCAAATTTTGTTCTTCTAGGTTGAAGCGTTCGTCTACAGTAGGAGTTTTTACATTTAGGTTTCACTCTGTTCTCTCCAATACAGATAGATGAATTTGGAACTCTAAATCCAATATGGTTTGTAGTAGCTCTTTGAAACTTGACAAAATAAAGGAGTTCTCAGTTTTGTCTCTATGATTTCTTTTCGCTTCAAGTAGCCCTAAGCAGAGACTGTGGAAAAGCAATTTCATTGAAAGGCATTGCAAAGCTTCCAAGAAATTACGAGTTTCCGAAATACCAGCAAATATTATTTCACCCAATCTTGATGATACGTGCTGGTAATGACAAGTCCACAATCCCACCTGGCTCACCAAATTTTGTTCTTCTGGGTTGAAGCGTTCGTCTACAGTAGCAGTTTTTATATTAGTTTTCACTCTGTTCTCTCCTATATAGACAGATGAATTTGGAACTCTAAATCCAATATGGTTTGTAGTAGCTCTTTGAAACTTGACAAAATAAAGGAGTTTTAAGTTTTGTCTCTATGATTTGTTTCCGCTTCACGTAGCCCTAAGAGAAGACTGTGGAAAAGCACTTTCATTGAGAGGGGTTGCCAAGCTTCCAAGAAATTACGAGTTTCCGAAATACCAGCAAATATTTTTTCACCCAATCTTGATGATACTTGGTGGTAATGATCGGTACACAAATCCCACTTGACTCAGCAAATTTTGTTCTTCTAGGTTGATGCGTTCATTTTCAGTAGCAGTATTTATTTTTAGGTTGCACTCTGTTCTTTCCTATATAGAGAGATGAATTTGGATCTCTAAATCCAACATGGTTTGTACTAGCTCTTTGAAACTTGACAAAATAAAGGAGTTCTCAGTTTTGTCTCTATGGTTTGTTTCCTCTTCAAGTAGCCCTGGCAGAGACTGTGGAAAAGCACTTTCATTGAGAGGGGTTTTCAAGCTTCTAAGAAATAACGAGTTTCCGAAATACCAGCAAATATTTTTCACCCAATCTTGATGATACTTGGTGGTAAGGACAAGTACACAAATCCCACTTGGCTCACCAAATTTTGTCTTCTAGGTTGAAGCATTCGTGTACAGTAGCAGTTTTTATGTTTATTTTTCATCTGTTCTCTGCTATATAGATAGATGAATTTGGAACTCTAAATCCAACATGGTTTGTAGTGGCTCTTTGAAACTTGACAAAATAAAGGAGTTCTCTGTTTTGTCTCTATGATTTCTTTCTGCTTCAAGTAGCCCTAAGCAGTGACTGTGGAAAATCACTTTTCTTTAGAGGGGTTGCCAAGCTTCCAAGAAATTACGAGTTTCTGAAATACCAGCAAATATTTTTTCACCCAATTTTGATGATACTTGGTGGTAATGATCAGTACACAAATCCCACTTGGCTCACCAAATTTTGTTCTTCTAGGTTGAAGCGTTCGTTTTCAGTAGCAATTTTTATTTTTAGGTTTCACTCTGTTCTCTCCTACATAGATAGATGAATTTGGAACTCTAAATCCAACATGGTTTGTAGTAGCTCTTTGAAACTTGACAAAATAAAGGAGTTCTCAGTTTTGTCTCTATGGTTTGTTTCCTCTTCAAGTAGCCCTGGCACAGACTGTGGAAAAGCACTTTAATTGAGAGGGGTTGCCAACTTCTAAGAAATAACGTGTTTCCGAAATACCAGCAAATATTTTTTCACCCAATCTTGATGATACTTGGTTGTAAGGACAAGTCCACAAATCCCCCTTGCCTCACCAAATTTTGTTCTTCTAGGTTGAAGCGTTCGTCTACAATAGCAGTTTTTATATTTAGACTTGACTCTGTTCTCTCCTATATAGACAGATGAATTTGGAACTCTAAGTCCAATATGGTTTGCAGTAGCTCATTGAAACTTGAAAAAGTAAAGGAGTTCTCTGTTTTGTCTCTATGATTTGTTTCCGCTTCAAGTAGCCCTAAGCAGTGACTGTGGAAAAGCACTTTCCTTGAGAGGGGATGCCAAGCTTCTAAGAAATTACGAGTTTCCGAAAGATCAGCAAATATTTTTTTCACCCAATCTTGATGATACTTGGTGGTAACAATCGGTACACAAATCCCACTTGGCTCACCAAATTTTGTTCTTCTAGGTTGAAGCGTTCATCTACAGTAGCAGTTTTTATGTTTATTTTTCATCTGTTCTCTGCTATATAGATAGATGAATTTGGAACTCTAAATCCATCATGGTTTGTAGTGGCTCTTTGAAACTTGACAAAATAAAGGAGTTCTCAGTTTTCTCTCTATGATTTGTTTCCGCTTCAAGTAGCCCTAGGCACAGACGGTGGAAACGCACTTTCATTGAGAGGGGTTGCCATGCTTCCAAGAAATTACGAGTTTCCGAAATACCAGCAAATATTTTTTCACCCAATCGTGGTGATACTTGGTGTTTACGATCGGTACAACAATCCCACTTGACTCACCAAATTTTGTTCTTCTAGGTTGAAGCGTTCGTTTTCAGTAGCAGCTTTTATTTTTAGGTTTCACTGTGTTCTCTCCTATATAAATAGATGAATTTGGAACTCTAAATCCAATATGGTTTGTAGTAGCTCTTTGAAACTTGACAAAATAGAGGAGTTCTCAGTTTTGTCTTCATGGTTTGTTTCCTCTTCAAGTAGCCCTAGGCAAGAGTGTGGAAAAGCACTTTCATTGAGAGGGGTTGCCAAGCTTCTAAGAAATAACGTGTTTCCGAAAAACCAGCAAATATTTTTTCACCCAATCTTGATGATAGTTGGTGGTGATGATCAGTACACAAATCCCACTTGGTTCACCAAATTTTGTTCTTCTAGGTTGAAGCGTTCGTCTACAGTAGCAGTTTTTATATTTAGGCTTGACTCTGTTCTCTCCTATATAGACAGATGAATTTGGAACTCTAAGTCCAATATGGTTTGCAGTAGCTATTTGAAACTTGACAAAATAAAAGAGTTCTCAGTTTTGTCTCTGTGGTTTGTTTCCTCTTCAAGTAGCCCTAGGCACAGACTGTGGAAAAGCACTTTCATTGAGAGCGGTTGCCATCTTCGAAGAAATAACGAGTTTCCGAAATACCAGCAAATATTTTTTCACCCAATCTTGATGATACTTGGTGGTGATGATCGGTAAACAAATCCCACTTGGCTCACCAAATTTGTTCTTCTAGGTTGAAGAGTTCGTCTACTGTAGCAGTTTTTATATTTAGGTTTCCCGCTGTTCTCTCCTATATAGATAGATGAATTTTAACTCTAAATCCAACATGGTTTGCAGTATCTCTTTGAAACTTGACAAAATTAAGTAGTTCTCAGTTTTGTCTCTATGTTTTGTTTCCTCTTCAAGTAGTCCTAGGCACAGACTGTGGAAAAGAACTTTCATTGAGAGGGGTTGCCAAGCTTCCAAGAAATTACGAGTTTCCGAAATACCAGCAAGTATTTTTTCACCCAATCTTGATGATACTTGGTGGTGATGATCAGTACACAAATCCCACTTGGCTCACCAAATTTTGTTCTTCTAGGTTGAAGCAATCGTCTACAGTAGTAGTTTTCATTTATAGGTTTTACTTTGTTCTCTCCTATATAGATAGATGAATTTGGAACTCTAAATCCAACATGGTGTGTAGTAGCTCTTTGAAACTTGACAAAATAAAGGAGTTCTCAGTTTTGTCTATATGATTTGATTCCGCTTCAAGTAGCCATAAGAAGAGACTGTGGAAAAGCACTTTCATTGAGAGGGGTTGCCAATCTTCTAAGAAATAACGAGTTTCCGAATTACCAGCAAATATTTTTTCACCCAATCTTGATGATACTTGGTGCTGAAGATCGGTCCACAAATCCCACTTGGCTCACCAAATTTTGTTCTTCTAGGTTGAAGCGTTCGTCTACAGTAGCAGTTTTTATAGTTAAGTTTCACTCTGTTCTCTCCTATATAGATAGATGAATTTGGAACTCTGAATCCAACATGATTTGTAGTAGCTCTTTGAAACTTGACAAAAGAAAGGAGTTCTCAGTTTTGTCTTTAGGATTTGTTTCCGCGTCATTTAGCCCTAGGCACCGACGGTGGAAAAGCACTTTCATTTAGAGGGGTTTCCAAGCTTCTAAGAAATAACGAGTTTCCGAAACACCAGCAAATATTTTTTCACCCAATGTTGATGATACTTGGTGGTAATGATCAGTACACAAAACCCACTTGTCTCACCAAATTTTGTTCTTCTAGGTTGAAGCATTCGTCTATAGTAGCAGTTTTCATTTTTAGGTTTTACTTTGTTCTCTCCTATATAGATAGATGAATTTGGAACTCTAAATCCAACATGGTTTGTAGTAGGTCTTTGAAACTTGACAAAATAAAGGAGTTCTCCGATTTGTCTCTATGGTTTGTCTCCTCTTCAAGTAGACCTAGGCACAGACTGTGGAAAAGCACTTTCATTGAGAGAGGTTGCCAAGCTTCTAAGAAATAACGAGTTTCCGAAATACCAGCAAATATTTTTTCACAAACCTTGATGATACTTGGTGGTAATGACAAGTACACAAATCCCACTTGGCTCACCAAATTTTGTTCTTCTAGGTTGAAGCGTTCGTCTACAGTCGCAGTTTTTATGTTTAGGTTTCACTCC
Organism: Callospermophilus lateralis; assembly: GCF_048772815.1. Taxonomy (NCBI): domain Eukaryota; kingdom Metazoa; phylum Chordata; class Mammalia; order Rodentia; family Sciuridae; genus Callospermophilus; species Callospermophilus lateralis. Next base: position 2,297 of record NW_027511974.1, on the reverse strand, counting down.
TTTCTCTGCTATATAGATAGATGAATTTGGAACTCTAAATCCAACATGGTTTGTAGTGGTTCTTTGAAACTTGACAAAATAAAGGAGTTCTCAGTTTTGTCTCTATGGTTTCTTTCCTCTTCAAGTAACCCTAGGCACAGACTGTGGAAAAGCCCTTTCATTGAGAGGGGTTGCCAAGCTTCTAAGAAATAACGAGTTTCCAAAATACCAGCAAATATTTTTTCACCCAATCTTGATGATACTTGGTGGTAATGACAAGTACACAAATCCCACTTGACTCATCAAATTTTGTTTTTCTAGGCTAAAGCGTTTGTTTTCAGTAGCAGTTTTTATTTTTTAGGTTTCACTCTGTTCTCTCCTATATAGATAGATGAATTTGAACTCTAAATCCAACATGGTTTGTAGTAGCTCTTTGAAACTTGACAAAACAAAGGAGTTCTCAGTTTTTTCTCTATGGTTTGTTTCCTCTTCAATAGCCCTAGGCACAGACTGTGGAAAAGCAATTTCATTGAGAGTGGTTGCCAAGCTTCTAAGAAATAACGAGTTCCTGATACCAGCAAATATTTTCTCACCCAGTCTTGATGATACTTGGTTGTAATGATCAGTACACAAATCCCACTTGACTCACCAAATTTTGTTCTTCTAGGTTGAAGCGTTCGTCTACAGTAGCAGTTTTTATATTTAGGTTTCACTCTGTCCTGTCCTATATAGATAGATGAATTTGGAACTCTAAATCCAACATGGTTTGAAGTAGCTCTTTGAAACTTGACAAAATAAAGGAGTTCTCACTTTTGTCTCTATGTTTTGTTTCCTCTTCAAGTAGCCCTAGGCACAGACGGTGGAAAAGCACTTTCATTGAGAGGGGTTGCCAAGCTTCCAAGAAATTACGAGTTTATGAAATACCAGCAAATATTTTTTCACCCAATCTTGATGATACTTGGTGGTAATGATCGGTACACAAATCCCACTTGACTCACCTAATTTTGTTCTTCTAGGTTGATGCGTACATTTTCAGTAGCAGTTTTTATTTTTAGGTTTCACTCTTTTCTCTCATATATATAGATGAATTTGGAACTCTAAATCCAACATGGTTTGTAGTAGCTCTTTGAAACTTGACAAAATAAAGGAGTTCTCAGTTTTGTCTCTATGGTTTGTTTCCTCTTCAAGTAGCCTTGGCACAGACTGTGGAAAAGCACTTTCATTGAGAGGGGTTGGAAGCTTCTAAGAAATAACGAGTTTCCGAAATACCAGCAAATATTTTTTCACCCAATCTTGATGATACTTGGTGATAAGAACAAGTACACAAATCCTACTTGGCTCACCAAATTTTGTTCTTCTAGGTTGAAGCATTCGTCTACAATAGCAGTTTTTATTTTTAGGTTTCACTCTATTCTCTTGTATATACAAAGATGAATTTGGAACTCTAAAACCAACATGGTTTGTAGTGGCTCTTTGAAACTTTACAAAATAAAGGAATTTTAAGTTTTGTCTCAGTGATTTGTTTCGCTTCAAGTAACCCTAAGCAGAGACTGTGGAAGAGCACTTTAATTGATGGGGATTGCCAAGCTTCCAAGAAAATACGAGTTTCCAAAATTGCAGCAAATATTTTTTCACCCAATCTTGATGATACGTGGTGGTAATGACAAGTCCACAAATCCCACTTTGCTCACCAAATTTTGTTCTTCTATGTTGAAGCGTTTGTTTACAGTTGCAGTTTTTATTTTTAGGTTTCACTCTGTTCTCTCCTATATAGATAGATGAATTTGGAACTCTAAATCCAACATGGTTTGCAGTAGCTCTTTGAAACTTGACAAAATAAAGGAGATCTCAGTTTTTGCTCTATGGTTTGTTTCCTCTTCAAGTAGCCCTAGGCACAGACTGTGGAAAAGCACTTTAATTGAGAGGGGATGCCAAGCTTCTAAGAAATAACGAGTTTCTGAAATACCAGCAAATATTTTTTCACCCAGTCTTGATGATACTTGGTGGTAATGATCAGTACACAAATCCCACTTGGCTCACCAAAGTTTGTCCTTCTACGTTGACACATTTGTCAACAGTAGCAGTTTATATTTTTAGGTTCCTTCTGTTCTCTCCTATTTAGATAGATGAATTTTGAACTCTAAATGCAAAATGGTTTGTAGTAGCTCTTTGAAACGTGAGAAAATAAAGGAGTTCTCAGTTTTGTCTCTATGATTTGATTCCGCTTCATGTAGCCCTAAGCAGGGACTGTGGAAAAGCACTTTCATTGAGAGGGGTTGACAAGCTTCCAAGAAATTACGAGTTTCCGAAACACCACC